>NW_028277782.1:152274-304548 GCF_059751315.1 Micrasema longulum
TTTCATGGTCATTTAAGAAGCATCTTTGATTTTTGATCAAATCGTTTTTTTATCAATTATGTATTTTATTATACTTAAAGATGTTGTTTTCTGGATAACGTTTTCAATTGAATTGAAGAAAACGTTTTAGTTTATCATTTTATTTTATAAACATAATGTAAGGTGGGCACATTTTAAGAAGAAAATAGATCAATTAAAATAATACGTTATAGAGTATTAAAGGTGATCAAAAAATTTTACATTTAACTTTACTCCTCTAGCTTCCATATTTGATGAACATACCAACTTTAAATTACTCCTAATACATACAACGTAGTAGAATGTCATTACAGTTTTTTTTAATAAATGTGCAAAAACAATATTATATTTTGAGGGAATAAAAACAATGTTTGTCATAAAATTATTTTTCTCAAACCCAATTTAATATTTATTTTACATCGATAGATAATCATCATATTCCCCCACTATCCCCAATAAAAAATAAGTCATTTCTAATAATAAACTATTCCTATCATTTTGTCATTAAAAAAAAAAGAGTGTTTAGAAGATCATTACAAAAAGCTGTTATAATAAGTTGTATGTTTTACGAGTATTTATAATAATAATGGTAAGATAATTATATAACATTCAAGACGTTATCGCAAAAGCCACCAATATCATAGCCATAATATGTATAATCCATGAACATACTTATATTGTCTTGTCTCAATCTAGTTTTCTCTGTGTTATGCTAATATTTGCTATATTGAAGCTAATACGGAACTTATAGATTGTCCGGAGCATTTGCAAAATCAAGCCATTCGCTTTATTTTCAATATCAAGAAGTATGACCACTTTTCATTCCTCGACATACTACATAATTTTTCAGCAATTCCTTTTATGTTCAAGGTGCTAGACTTTGGAATGAGCTACCTCTTCATATAAAAATCCGCCTTCTCTGGCCATTTCAAGAAATTACCAAAACATTACTGTATATCCTTAGAACCTTGTCCTCTCTTTATTTTATGGTTTTAAACGAATATATTTTTATTCCTTTTCTTTATTTGGTCCCTCTTTCTATCTCCTTCGAAACTCATTACGTGATTCCACATTCCTTATTTAAACATGCATACCATAACGTATTTTTATTTAAGTCATTTTGTCCAAGCCTTATCTCCCCATTAAAAAAACTGTTATTTTCAATTAATTAGGTATTTTTAGGTATGTATTTTGATATATATAAATTTCGTTTTTTAGTACAAAATTTTGACCAAATCTTCTTTTGACCAGTCTGTTTTTTGGTTGGCTGGAAGATATTTATTTTAGCAATAAGTCTGCCAAAATACTTATTCTTTTTACTTGAAGATTTAAATAAATAATTGTTTTTAATTTTCATGATCTATAAAAGGCTGTTTTTATTTTTTTATGTCATCGTTTTAGTTAGTTTTTTTTTTGACAAAATGTAGACAAATATTACAAGGTTAATGCTGATGTAATAAATTATTTTTGTTCTCAAGATACTGTATTTAATTTTAAGAAATTTCTGAACTAATATTTTTTTATGGTAAGTGGTTTTTAATCAGGAAAACGTTTTCACAGTTTTCCCTGAAGATGGCTCCTGCAATGGTAGCCGAAACGTCGGATCAAATCCAACATACACGGTATCACCCAAAAAAGATACATAATATTGATAACAGTGACCGTGAAAACCTTCGCACCTATTTAGGAAAACGTTTGTATATAATATATTATACATGTAAAATTGATGGATGTCTTAATATTAACTTAAGTCAAATTATCATTAAACGATGTATTAATTGTTAATATCAGTACATTAAATATAATATACTTAACTTTTTTTGAGAACTAATTTATTTGCTACGTATATAATTTTTCAACTTAGATTCAAATACAGTTTAATTTTTTATTTTCTTATTTCTAATGGTTCGTCTTCATAACGTATATTTTTAAATAAATGTATTTATTTCATCATCATCATACCCTTTCCGCACCCAACAGTGCATAGGGCACTGCATTGGTACGCCACCAACGTAAAAATGTATTTACCATAGACTAAAAGTCAAAGTACCACGATAGGTCAATGAAAACAGGATAGTTATATATTCATTTTAAGCCATAAACTCATTAAAAAAAAAAAAAGTAAATATTCGTCAGCTGAGACGCAAATTCTTGATTCTCGGTTATTGACGAAATTTGTTTTTTTTTCCGCTTGACACCTTGAAATTGTAAAGCATTGCCGAGGTTAAAGAGTTTCATGGACTCGATTGTTCTGCTGTAGAATTTGTGAGGATACTCTTGAATTTTTCTTCATAACGTCGTGATTTAAAATGAACGATATAAAATCTTTGGAACATCCCACATTAAAGGTAATTATTTGTTCTCTTGTATTTGCATACGTTTTACAAATAATATTGTACCATATCCTGATCAGCCGAATGATTAACTTTCGCTCGAGTGTTTAGAAATTATGCATAAAATAATATCATGTTTTTAGAATATCAATAGGGCACTGCATTGGTACGCCACCAACGTAAAAATGTATTTACCATAGACTAAAAGTCAAAGTACCACGATAGGTCAATGAAAACAGGATAGTTATATATTCATTTTAAGCCATAAACTCATTAAAAAAAAAAAAGTAAATATTCGTCAGCTGAGACGCAAATTCTTGATTCTCGGTTATTGACGAAATTTGTTTTTTTTTCCGCTTGACACCTTGAAATTGTAAAGCATTGCCGAGGTTAAAGAGTTTCATGGACTCGATTGTTCTGCTGTAGAATTTGTGAGGATACTCTTGAATTTTTCTTCATAACGTCGTGATTTAAAATGAACGATATAAAATCTTTGGAACATCCCACATTAAAGGTAATTATTTGTTCTCTTGTATTTGCATACGTTTTACAAATAATATTGTACCATATCCTGATCAGCCGAATGATTAACTTTCGCTCGAGTGTTTAGAAATTATGCATAAAATAATATCATGTTTTTAGAATATCAATAATGGCGTTTCATAGTGGCAAGTTAAGTATGTACATATTTAGAACTTGATCATTCAATTATTGGCCTTGAGTCTTTGTGCAGTGTTCACGTTTTGTCATATTTATAAAAATCGTGAAACGATTACAAACATTTTTTCTTTGATTCGGACGTTAATAATTTAATTATTTTTAGTGGTGCTCAATATTTCTATATATTGAAATAGGTATATAATATCTTGATTATTGTTGCCCATAATTTAGGAATAAAATATTTTAATTTAAAAATCATTTTATGTAACTGAACTTAAAATACCACGCTAAAAATAAAATTATTTTTAATAATAACTGAAAGATTAGTCCATGCCCGGGCGGATGAGCAATACCGTTCTGTGTGTGAAATAGAACCAGAACTCTGGATGAGTGTCTTACACTCGATGGCTACTCCTGTAAAAATCATAAAAAAGAAAATTGCACCCAATATAAATGCGTTAGCTTGGCAACCATGCTTTCACTTATTAATATTATTGTGAATAATTTACATAGTGCCACTTTTGTGAAAATCACCTCAAGGACGCTGTACAATATCCCAACACGTCTTGCAGCTACATAGCGCATTGACGGCTGGTATTCAAGTTCCTCGTTTCCAATCATAATCAAATTTAATAACAGATAGAAGCTAGATTACGCCATGTCTTGCAGTTACAGAGCGCATGGACGGTATGAAGCCTAGCCCCCATTTACATTATTTGAAAATTGAATTTTGGTTTTTCTGATTATTTTTTCAAAATCGTTTACTAATAAGATCTGGATTACAACATATCCTGCAGCTACAGGGCGCATAGACAGTTGAAATTCCCGGAAAGCATATTTATGAATTTTAAGTTTGAAATAATTTCATAGTTTATGACAATGATTAAAATAAAAAAAAATTACATTAGCAGAGTAGTAAGTTAGCCAAGTGCTCATAATAAAAAGTAAAAAATTAAAAACTAAATAAATAAAGCACTGATTTCACATATTATATTACTGTTCGCAAGATGAAAGCGACTACCGATGTCCGAGGGGTCCTGGTAACCGAAAACACATTAGTCACATCTTTCCGGGTATTCAGGTTCCATCGGCTTCGTGTCCATTTTGAGACGCAACTTTAGAGTAGGAAGAATGTATGTAATAAAGGACGCAACATTCCCGCTTAAAATTTCTGTATGTATTTTTTTAATTTGTGTCCAACGTTTGTATAAGGTTTGATATTTTTATCATTTTGTATATTACATATTTATGAATGAACGTACGTTCACTTCAAGTAACACTGTTCGCGATATATATTTATTTATTTATACTTTTACATTGTTTGTATTATTTTTTTTTTATACAGAATAATGTTCCCTCACTGGGGTGTCCCGTGCCGAGGGAAACATTTTACAAAAAGTGAAACATGCCTTAAATTAGTTATTAAACAAAGTTAACATAATAAGCAATATAAACTAAAACAATAAAAAAGAATTATAATTAAAAAGTGGTCAAAACTAAAGAAAGTATTTGTCTTATTTTAATTAAAATGTAGTTACACTAAGAAATGTTAGTCATCATACCCTAGTCTACGTAGGGTACTACACATTGGTACTCTAAATGCTGCGCATATCAATTATCTGTTACATGAAGGTAAGATGATCAGCTTTACGTTTCAGGCAATGAACATGAAATATCGCAGTGTAGAACCACCTTCCTGAACAATGTTCCATGTCGATCTTCCCAGGAATCGAACCCGGAGCCTCACGAATTGTGATGAACGAGTCGACAAGCAAAAGCAAAGCCCTCATCAAGGATTCTGCTTCTATTTCAGACTATTTCTATTCCATAACTGTATTCTTAATCCGCTCCGACTCAGAGAAACTTAAAATTGATATTTTATATCAAAATGATTAACTATGGAGTTTTAGCAAGAAATATCCACAAAAAACATCTATGTATTTTTAGGTGCCATACGAAATATTTAACAAGAAGTACCGCCAAGCTCAGAAGACTTTAGACGGGGAGGTGCGGCAAGTACAGAATGTTGTGAACGAGATTGAGAGCGGACTTAACAAGGAGAATGTTCCCGCTGGTGAGATTAAGAGGCTGCTCGGAGGAATGGTAAATGCCATTTTTAAACTTTTGTGCAAGACGATGAGAGTGGCGTGAATGTTATAATTTCTTCTAATTTACTATTTTTTCCATGTTAATTATTATGGCTTAATACGGGCACAGCCTAAAAAGCCACAATAAGTTCATGCATATGATATAACACATATATGTAAAATGTAACTTAATTTAAATGAATAAATGTATCAAGGTCTGGGTGTTTTTTTTTAATGTATTTAAATTTAAAATAAATTTAAATGAATAAATGTATCAAGTATGGTCAGCGTAATAAAAATGATTATAAATGAGTTTAAAGTATAATTGGTTTTTTGTATTTATCCTACAGAGCCCTAATAGTTTTACATAACACCTGTCTTACCTACATTTTTTTGTAATTCATTTAAAATAGAAAAGGTTATTTTAATTTTTTATTTGAAAATATCTTTAATTGACTCTCGTGAAAATTAACTCTACAGCACATCTTCGTCATTCCTATTACCGGCTGTGTTTTATTAACATGTTTGGTCTAGGTGGAGAGATTGCAGAGCATGAAACGAAAAGCTTCTGAAGCCATCAGCGAGGAGATTCGAGCTGGTTGTGTCTGTAAACGGAGACTAGAACACCTCAAGGAACATGCTGAAGCTGTCTCTGACCCCAATACTCCTCAGGTCAGTCCATTCATTCATCTATTTATATTTAAAATATATATGTATTGATGTGTTTATTGTTTACCGAAACATTAAAATTTTAGGGCCATTTTCCGTTGGTCCTAAATATGGCAAACGCCGTGGCGCAGATGGTTATATGGATAACTGTGAAACTGGGGTCGTGGGTTAGTATCCCGCCAGTTGCAAGAGAAAATCCAAAAAATATTTTTTCTCAATTGGTCTGGGTGTTTTGGTGCATTTTTCATAAATCCCTTTCGTATTCTCTTTTTCCCATCTTGATTGAGGATTGTGTTTTAAATAAATATGTTTTTAAAAATCCCTATTAGAAAATGGAAAATAAGTAATTTTTTTAGGTAACACCTTATATTTTCATATAAGTTATAAATTCAAATACTCGATACACTTATTTATTTGACCAATCAGCCTTTTCACCCTCTAACTTGGCATCTTCATTACAAGTTATTACATAATTATAATTGGCAATAAATAACATAAATTGGGAAACAAGTTGTCATAAAGCGGAGTTCAAACCTTGGACTTTCTGATCCGTCGTTAGTGACACTACCACAAAACCACAATCTGTCTCTTTAATATGATTCTCTCGATTTGGGGGCCTCCGCGGTGTAGTAGACGCTTGACACACACGGAAGGTTCCAAACTCGTTTCCGGTGAGAACACAAAAATTAAAAAATTGGATTTTTCGGGTGTTCTGTGCCGTAATCACCACTAATTGAGCCTCCTGGTCTGTTGTGTAAAAAAATAATGCTTTTTAATAAAAAATCATTTCATTTTACCGAAATATATAAAATACTAACCTGTCAATCGTGAGTGTTGTCATTTTCAAAATGTTTTTGTTTTTATAAAAATCCTATAAAAATATAAATACAAACCTTGGGCCTTCTGAATCCGCTTTTAAAAAGCAAGTCAACTCTTTTAATCCCTCTCCATCATTGTGTTGAATATGTATTTGTTTGTAACTTTGAGAATTGCAAGGTGATAAGTTCGGCGATACTTGTAAACTTGCTTATCTAATGCAATTTACCAAAATGTCATATTAACTGAGATAAAAAAATAGAAAATCCCACTTTTTGTAAGAAAATTGATTTAGATTTTTCCCTCGTTCTATGCAAAATAGGCTGGGATTAAAAGGATCAAACTTGATAGTTACATTATTGGATGGATTATTTTTTCCTTGTTCTCCAAGATTTGCATTTAATTAAGAGTCTTGAGTTGCACTATTGATTCCTATAAAAAAACAATAAAATAATGTTTTTGCAAGTGTTAAATTAGTTTTTTTGTTTTTTTTTATTTTAGTTCTTTTTTGAATATTTTTATAATTTGATTAATATAATTTGTATTGTAAATTAGGAAATATGAATCCCATATTTTAAATCCTTTCGATTAACTATTTTGAGGATTATGGCTACAATTTACTTAGTTATAATACTTTGCTACTGGGACATGTGACATAAGACTTAAATCGTTGGCTTAGCATAAATATTGTACTCTTGTTTCCTAAAGGTCAAAAAGTTTGTTCATATCCCTTACAATTATTAAAAAATCCATAACATATACGTTCACTCGCTAAAACACTCTAGCGCCATTTAAACTAATGTTATTTACGTGTAACTTGGTCCTGTTGAAATTTCGGGTGTTGATTTAGGCAAATTCTCACGTCTTTTGATGTGTTGTAAATGGAATAAAAAAATTTGATGTTATTTCTCAGTTTATAAACACACTGTTCGTGTTTTCAAAAGGGTTAACTTCCCGCAATAGGGTATTTTCACAAATTGGGAATAACGTTGAAAATGCATATTTAGAGCGGATTTTTACAATTCTAATGATGTAACTATCTGTGCATAAAAAACAAATTTTCATTTATAATTTTTGGGTTTAAATACGGGCACATACAAAACGACTCACAGTTTGTGTCAAATGTCATGTCCTCCTAGTGCGCTTCTAACAAACATAGCGTACAAGTATTGTGCGGTAACGTAATACATGCCGTTTGTCCCATAGGGTGCGAGACAACTCTTTTTCAGGTAATTCAAAATATGCGCATTTTTCACTTATTTGAAAATAATAAGAAATGTGAAAAGACCCTATTGAAATACGTGCATCCTATATATGAACACATTCTACCTGTTTGCACATTGAATATATTTTCGTAATTTTTCCCTTGCACATATCTTCTACGTGTCAAATAATTAAAATCAACTGATCTTTTACTACTTATGCAGCATGTACTCTTAGTTAAACCAAAGAGAAAAAACAGAGTTTGGACACACGGAACCCTAAAAAATGCATATTAACACCAAATAAAACCTATTTTAATAATAATTGTAAGCACCTTTGTTTGAATTGGTCGAATGCCCGCGTCATAAGGGCCCAGCTTAGCCTGGTAAAAGATACAAGTAATATAATAATATAAAATAAAATCACATCTTCTTGAACCTGGGATCTTGGTATTTCAGTCCAAAGCTTTTAGTTAGTAGAATATCGATCCCAAACTAAAAGTTAGTAAAAAAAAAATTGGGATTATTAACCTATTCCCCGTGTTCAAAATTTAATGTATTAGTTTAAACACTTATTTTGTTAATGATCATGAATTTATTACCGCTATACCTGATGAATACTTGAGCATATGAACCCTTTTTGATAATAAATAACATTCTGTGAGCAATGCGTAGTAGTGCTGTCAAAGGCGCTCACTGACATATTTGAGCGCTGCGGTGGATGAGTTTAATAAACTGGATCCTCTTTTTACATGCGGGATATATTCCACACAGTACCGTGTAAAAAAAGAACAAAGCTGTTAAGCTTTCCTTGTGTAAATATCAATTAGAGCTCTAAAAAAAAGAAAATGTTAACAGTTATTCTTTTTTTTATTTTTGATGTTGCTATTGCACATTGTTAACTCATTCCTCGCATTCTAAATTGACGGATTTTAGTTTTTAGACCAAACACTTATTTTTCATATTTGATTTATTAGTTGAAACACTTATTTTGTTAATGACCATGAATTTATTACCCTTTACCCGATGAATACTTAAGCTACAAACCTTATTGTTAATAAATAACTCACATATGCTGTGAGCACCGTATATTAATACTGTCATAGGCACTCACAAACGTATGTGATCACCGCAATGAATGACTTAAATTAATGTTAAAAAATAAATAAAAAATTGTACTTGTTATTTTGAAACCGTTCAGAGGTTCGAGTGCATATTTCGTAAGCACAGATTAATTAAGATGCAAAATCACTTCTAATTCATACAGAATGCTGTTGGTATTGTTACTCATATTTTGTCATGTGTTCACCTTTGAAATTTACACTTTGCAACTATTTTAATAACAATGAACTTATTCAGAAATGTAAATATGTGTGTAGATAATATAACTGATATTTTTTTCTTACTTGTGAAGATGTTACTTTGATCTTTAACTACTGAATATATTATTTATGTTAAGAGCCTCTTCGTTTAGCCTGACAGTAACGCACACTTATTCTATTTGTGTTCACACAAAGCGATCGGCATCAGAAACAAACAAAAGGATCTTCGACGGTTCTATATATTATACATAGAATGTGATACATTTTGGAAGATGCTTAGCCTTGGCTCTAGTATTGAATTTTGATGATTTAGTTCTGAATGTTGATTTATTTTAGAGACATATTTGTTGTCTTGATCGGTATTTTTTATTAGTATTTATTCATTGATATTTAGTGACTCGTATTAGATTTACAAGCTCTATCTGCTCCCTAAAAACAGCTGTAATGTTCTGGAATGATTGTTGATCTAATATTATATTATAACTTTTTTTTTCTGAATTAAAAAAGTACAAATCATGATCAATACAGTTTTTCGTCGGTTAGAACAGAATATTGCTTCAGCAATAAGTCCACCAATGTGCATTTATTTCGTACAAGAAGTTTAAAATTAAAGTTAATAAATAAAGCATGAATTTATAGTCAAGCCACAATATTTTAAGTTTATCTAATTATTTTTCAGTTATAAAAATGTATTCCTCGCTGGGAAATCCCATGCCATGAACAGTTTGTTTTTACATGAAAAATATATTGGTAACATTGCGCTGTTGCGAGAAGAGAAATTATTGTTACGAATTACTAACTGGTCAACTATAATTTCTTGCATATAAATTATTTTTCTTTCGCTTGTAAATTGGATAGGTGTCTGATTTTCCATGTATTTTGGAATTACTCACCGCCCGACATAGTGATTGTAATACCCTCAGCCATTGTTGTGTTACTTGATATGATATATTTCATGTAACAGAGTACCGAGACTGCGCACGAGAGCTTGGGGCTCTGCTGCCTATCCAAGGACCCGGGCTATGTTCCCGGCAGTGAGAAGGTATTACAGTAATATATTAACATTAATCCCACCAATGCCTTTTCGTTTTATCCGAGTAACCAATTACTTCGAGCAAATCCATCCTTCAAACATTATCATGGGGCGATTACCATACTTCGGACCGGTTGCACCAACAAAACTAAAGATAAAATTTATTGAATTATCTTTATGTTACAGGAAGCTTAAACTCAACTCAATATATTAATTCTAAATAATACATTGATGGGAATATTTATAATCATCATTATTTTCCGCGCGCGCTTACAGTAATCTTTTTTTAAATACAATTGTGGCACTGTTCGTACCATACAAAATCAATACGGGCTTGCTTTTATGACCATCTCATAATCAAAACACACATTTGCAAGAGATATGCAGTAATCTAATTGGTTATATCGTAAATCTCTGTTGTTCGTGTTGTAGTTAAAAATTCACCTATATCTGAATATATTTTGTCACCAAAAGCGTGTGAATTTTAACTATACAGATAACCCCCCGTTTATCGCAAAATAAATTGTTTTAATTAAATTACTAATTCAAAAGCTTCAATTAAATTTATTTAACAATAGAATCACTATGTAAAGCGTCCTTGAGGTATTATATTATGAAAATGGCGCTATATAAGTTATCCATAATAATAATCGCGGGGAATACGTTCTGGATATGGCCGCAATATGTGAAATTTCGCAATCAACGAAGGATTTTTCACAAAACTCTTATCGGATGTTTTTCAGCTGATTCTATGTCCGCATTAGCCGATTTGCCGATCATTTTAAGGCAACGCAAGTTTGATTGGTTTTTTTAACTGATCCAACCAACCTTTGCTTGCTTTAAAAACTTCAACTCCATTTTGAGATTTTAAATGATGGTTTTTAATTTTGTCTTTTTGTTGCACAATTGATCGCACTGTAGACCCGGGCAATTTGAAATCCCCACCTATAATTGAAATTTAAACACCATTTTCTATAATTATTTTTTTCTTTTCTAAAGTCACTACATTGCGAAAAATATCACGAATCCGTACTAGCCGGGGTCGCGATCAGCGGTCTTTACCTGTATAATACTTTTAGAATAAATAGTTCCATGTGATATCATCAGACACCTAGAAGTGCAGAACTTTTAACCCTTTTAATTCCATGTGGCCGAGATTCATACATGTGTTTATGTCAAATAATATATTTTAATAATTTTGAGAATTATGGATAATGTTCAGTGATGTATTGTGAACTAGCCTTTCTAACTCAATTAACCGAGATTCTAGTAAAATATAAACTGATATACCGAGTTTTTAAGAAATTGTTCAGGATTTTTCACACGTTTTATGTAAAATAAGCTGGCATTAAAATTGAAATTTATTGCAACAGAGAGGGAAAACATTTATGAGAAGGGATATTTATTATGACCTTGTTTAATCCCTTTCTTGGCAATGTATCCTATACATACCCTATAGTAGTTATTTAAACTCAAACAAAGGGTACGATTTTATTTTAATTCTTCATGAATATTTTATTTTGGTGATAGTCGTAGCGTTGTATATTGTATGACTATACAGTGGCGTCTCATTCAGATGTGTTGGAGAAAGGCAGTAGGAAATCAGCAAGTTGCAATATTTTTTGTAGGAATTCCGGCGGGCTGTAATCATATTGAATACTATGTTGTATTTCAGGCCTCCCTGAACCAATGGAGAAAGACCCGGCTAGACCGAATGCTGATAGAGTACTTCCTTCGTCAGGGATATTACCAAGCCGCCAACGATCTAGCTGACAAATGCAATCTCAGAGATTTAACTAATGTCGGTGAGTAAAGTATGCTATGGACTTTGGAAATCGCATTTAGATTATGGACTAAAAGGATGAGGATTAAAGTATTCTTAACGTATCAATAAGAACTCCACCAATAGAAAATGAAATATGAGATATGCCTAATATATGCTTAAATTATTATGCTAGACAGATTTCTTATTGATCGTAGAACAACGACGCTGTGATTTTCTTCAACTTTAAATGAGTTGGACTTGCTCCACACCACTCCTTCTGCAATAAAATCAGCTATCCTATAAATCGAATGGCCATCCCATCAATTCTCCTCTTCTTCATTTTATTTCCTTTTTAAAAATTAATTACGTGTTTAGTGTAATAGTTATGATTTTATTTCATGTTGTTTTCTAAAATGCTTTATTTACTTTTAACTGTATTTTGTAAGAGCCCTCTAGGCGTTTATTAAATAAATAATATAAATTATTTTGCTTCAAACTAAACATGTAGTTTTTTTTCTGTCTACATCTATGTAAATTTCCCCTCGACAATTTTGATTACATTAAAATCCAGGTAAGAGCAATAATATGACGCACTTATCCATTTGATTCTGACCCTAATTTTATTCAACCATGTCTTATTATATTTCAACAGTTTCAAAGTGTCGATTAAATATTTAGAGTTACAAAAATACTTATATACAAGGGTTGATTGATATTCTCTACCCCTGATCTATTTCAAAGTCGATGAGAACTTGGATTTGTAGACTTGTATGCACTTCTTCCAGCGATGCTCCAAAATTTCTATTGCTTCCTGGTGGAATATTTGTCCACTTGTCTACACACCACCACTCACGTTCCAGTTCATAAGGCTAGTGTCAATGGCTGCTATTCACAAAGCTGGGTTTGAATGAGTTGAACACCTCCCCTATTCACCTGATCTAGCTCCCAGTGACTGCCGGCTAATGCTAAAACTCGAGGAACATTTGCTTGGAAGGAAATTTTTTGACGACAATGAGGTCAAAGTTCTCTCAGGAAGCTATAGAAATGTTGGAGCATCGCCGCATCGATTACGTCCAAAAATAAGGCACAAAAACTTTTTCTCATCCACTTCGAAATAGGTCAGGGTTGGCTCAAATTAATCAACCCTCGTATGTATGTCATATTAACATCTGTTTGTTTCTCACCACATATTACAATGAGGCAGATTTATCGATGATAAATAAAAAAGTGGTTAGAATTCTTTAATGTAAAACACAAGCTTTATAATACTAATTTTCACTATTGAAAAATTTCATAGACATATTTCTGGTGGCGCGAGAGGTGGAGCGAGATTTGGCGAACCACGATACCGGAAGGTGCCTACAGTGGTGTGCAGACAACAAATCCAAGCTCAGGAAACTCAAATCTAATATGGAGTTCAAGATTCGAATACAGGTACAATTTCACCAAATAACCACCAAACGTTACATGCGTAGGGTTTTGCTTGTTTTTTGGGGTGGAGCTCTAACTCCAGTTGGAGTGTTCTCATGCGTATTCATATACATGGTGAATGAGATACAGAACTTTGTTATGGAGCGCGAGGGTAATGTCGATGATGAATTGAACTGGCTGCACTCAGACTACATGCTGAAACTGACTGACTGATGTTACCACGCCCCGTGGTCCTTTTATATGCCGTGTTCCTTTGTTCTTCATGGCGGGAATAAAGTTTATGTATGTACGGATATGTCATCCGATTTTGTTATTGAGTTAATTTCCTGTGTGTAATACTGTCGGTCTTGCAGAATATAATGTATTGTATTCAATAGAAAATGCTGAGTAGCTTCTTGGGTCATCCGCTCTAGATTTCAGGCAAAATCATTTGGCGCTTGTGTGTGTCGTCGATCTGTGGACTTTGACCCCCCACACATGTGTGAAGTAAATAAAACTTGGGTATTGTCTGTGTCCGGGTGTATGATAAATACAGTTCTGTTATCGGGAATTGAACCTGGGATCTCAAACATGCTACCATGGTAAGCGAGTGCGCCAACAACTATTACTATGAGATGGACTTACCTCCATTTGATATTCCTTTTTAGGATTTTCACCCGAAAGTAGCCGTTGATTAAAAAACACGCGTCCGGGTTTATGGTTATATTTTTCACACAGAACTGTATTCTTCGCCAGCCCAGACACTGAAATAATCGTATATAATGTTATGTATTCTAAGTTTATGGTTAGAATTGAAATGTAGCTCAAATGTCACTAATTATAGTTCTCACTTTTTATCTCATTGAGGAATCATTGTATGACAGGGTTACGAATTATGAATTCAGGCGAGAGTGCAAATCTGAGACAAGTATAATTGATAAGATTGAGAAAGGATTACTGACATGATCTGGTCGTGTAGAACGAAAGAAAGGTAAAACAGAAAGAAGACGTGGGATGATCAGATAAACCAAAATCTCCAGTCCGGTCATGTCAAAAGCTGACACAGCGGAAGGGCATGTATGTCAAGATGTTTACGGCAAAATGACATGACGGTAGTAGTGACTCTTTGACATACACATCCCTCCTTTAATATTTTAAAAGTATTTTTGTTCTTTATGGTTTAGGAGTACATCGAGTTAGTTCGTCAGGACCGACGCCTGGAGGCCGTGAAGCACGCCAAGAAATACTTCTCTAACTACGAAGATGGACAACTTCCGGAGATCCAGCAGTGTATGGGGATGTTGGCCTTCTCACCTGACACAGGTAATATTGCATTTACTCATCGGTAGTTTAATGCAACTAGTGCTAATTGGCGCGATACCTCCCTTTCAAGTAAACTACAACTGTAGTATTTTGTGTTGCATACAAAATTGTCAAGTGTTTTTATCCAGTTGAATTCTGGTCTTAAGAAATTCCCCAACATTTTGATTTTGTGGCAATTTTTAGTATATACGAGGTGTGATGAAAAAAATTCAGTTAATAATTTTATTATTTGCATCAAATTTTAATTTATCACTTTCAAAGTTCTCCTCTTAGCTAGGGATGCACTTATCCCGACGTTATTCCATGATTGGAAGCATTTTCTTCAAGCAGCTTCTTTTGGAAAGGCCTTGAGCTGCTTCCTCGTGGCCCTCTCAATGTTGGCGATCGTGCCAACATTAGCACAATTTTCAGAAGAGCCAGAAGCCGCATGGTGCGGATGTGCACGAGACAGAAAACTATTTTTCAGCCAAAAACTCGCGGGTCAGAAGCGAGGTTTTGTGGTTAATTTGACTCTCTCGTTTCATTTGCAAATTATCAGTTAAAATGCTTTGCATGGACCCGTATGAGATGTTCAGTAAGCTCTTGAATAGTCCATCGATTTTGTAATGAAAAAACTGTTTAAGAGCCGCTGCAAACAATGCATCAATGTAATTCTTGTTTAATGTCTGTACAGAGGTGCAGCCGTACGCGGACCTATTCCTCCTGCGACGCTGGCAGGAGCTGGCGCTGCAGTTCCGCCGGGAGAACTACCGTCTGCTGCAGCTGCCCGCGCAGGCTGTGCTGAGCGTGGCGCTGCAGGCCGGGCTGAGCGCGCTCAAGACTCCGCAGTGCTACGGGGGCGCGCGCATCGCTGCCTGCCCCGTGTGCAGCGAGCCGCTCAACTCGCTGGCCGCCTGCCTGCCGCACGCGCACTGCTCGCAGTCGCGCCTCGTGTGCCGCATCTCGGGCGACGCGCTCAACGAGAACAACCACCCCATGATGCTGCCCAACGGGCAGGTCTACGGCGAGAAGGTATAAATAATATACTAGATATCACTAAAGCGGACATGTTATTTCCTTAGTGGCTACTACTACTACCATCACATAGAAGATGAACCGCCACACACATCTGTCCTGACATGCATTCCTAGCTTCTTCCACATTTATGCATCATGCCTTACATGCCCTTGGGTTGTGTCTGCTTTTGATATGACCCAATATTCATTTAATTTTGAAAGTTTCATTAAATCAACACCACTAAATTCATTTATTGATATTGACCGTGTTTGGGAAAACCCTCATTATTTAAAAAAAAAAAAAAATTCATAAAAATGTTTTACCAGTGTTCAGCATACACCCTAGAAAAAGAATTTAACCCGCAAATAAAATATGTTTATCAAAAATATATTTTTAATTAAAATTAATTAAAAATATTTAATATTGTTTTTTTTAGACATTGGGCCGGATATCCGGTATTCGACCAAACCACTATCCGTTCCATCACAACATAATAGCATACGAATTGTAATGATTTTGTAACACTAAAAAAAGGACAACCCAATAAATTTATATTTATTGAATACAATTTAATCATTTGACATTAATATACGTTATAGAAGCTTGATGAATTTGTAATTTGCAAAGAGATATTAATTTTTGTTTGTCTCATTTCAGGCCTTGAAAGAAATGATGAAGGAGAGGGGTGCCATAATTTGTCCGAAGACCAAAGAAGTTTTTTGTATGAAGCTCGTGGAAAAAGTTTATGTTATGTAGAAATAGATTTTCCGATACCTGCTACAACTTTCTGGAACGTAAACACATTAGCATTTGTCAGTTTGTAAACATTATTTTGTAACTCGTATATAAGGTATATTATATGATCTGAAAGGTTTCTGTCTTATTATTTGTACCTGCCAATCTATGCAGATGTTTTTGAGCTAATTTGCCTAAGCGCCGATCTTCAGGAATTATTGTTAAAATTATGAACTGTGGCATTTTATCAACATACTACAAAAACATAATACAATAAAACCTCGTTTTTATGTTCCTCAATTTTACGTTTTACCGCTTTTTACACCAAAATATTTAGGTCCCATTTTTTCCCATACATTCTCATTAAAATATTCTCCCCAATAAACATTTTTTACGTTTTTCATAACCCCGGTTTTACGTTGAAAATTTTTCAAAACTCATTCGATCTGTCAGAAGACAAAAGCCGCGCGCCGCCGCATGAATGGAGAATAAAATAGAGGTAAATAAAAAAATGTGTAAATTATTGTCTCAGACTAAATTCAAAGTAGGTGCAGTGTAATTGACCATTTTGTCCATGTGTCTAATTTTGACATTTTACTAAATAGTGACATGCAGATGACGCATGTTTAGGAAGAAAAAAGTCTTTGCATTAATAAATTACGATGCAGAAAGTTTTAAAATTTGGCAATAGAAATATTATTTGAAGTGAAAAGAAGATAGTTTAAACAGTTATCATAAAAGTGTGAAACAGTTTGGCTGTGATGTAAATGACAGTTCAAATTTTGTGGTGCCATACTGAAAAAAGTGATACCATATATATAAAATTTCCCAATATTTAGGAAAAAAATCATTTTATGCCAATTCAAATTTTTATTTTTGTGTTTTTAAAGTTTAGTACCTACATAAAATTATTTAAACATGTTTTTTTTTTAATTCAATAAAAAATAACCATGTAACCAATAACATAGTTTGGTAAATCAATAGATTTTCTAAAAACTTTGTTATTAATGTTGCACAATTTTATTATTTTACAAGAACATTACTACAGTTTTGGAGAGCACTCCTCCCATCGAAGGGTGGTATAAAACTATGCGTTTATATGTTTTCTATCACCCATCTATTGGAGGAGTGCTCTCCTGAAACTAGTAGTGTTTTTGTAAAATAATAAGATTGTGTAACTAATAACAAAGTTTTATTTTCATAATAATTTATAATGCAGTGTTACGAAGTGTATGCTGATTTGATTAAAATAATACAATACTTTTTCACAAATTTCAAAAGAAAACATGATAAATAAAACACCTTGAAACAAAAAACCAACCCATCAATTTGACAGTTACAAATAATGCGATACGGTGATGACGACAGTCATCCAGTCTGTAATACAAAGACGCATGAGCGATACGCTTGTGAGTTTTTAGCCCGTAGTAAGGCGTACTCTAAGCACAAAAATGTATCAGGCGATGCGTTGTGATAATTTTTCCTTATAAATCATGAGATATGTACATTTAAGATTATTTCATTACCTATAGATTTTGCAGATACATCTTTGTGTTACGGATAGAACCGATAATGGGAAACATTTTTGCATACGGAACTCAAAAAAGCATTTTTTCTTAGATACATTTTTGTGTTATTGGCCTATCGCAATGTACCCTAGTTTGGTCTAAATTTTAAGAGACGTAGCTTAGAAAATGAATTTTGCTAGATTGATTTCATGTATAAAAATAAAAATTAGTATCCATATTGAAATTCATAATAAATAATGCACTTATAAATTTGGAGATCTGTTTAATTTATTAACAATCACATTTGTGTAATATTTACTATACATTTTTCTTTATGCAAAAGAGCGGTACAAGTTTAAAATTGAGAGAGGAACATTTTTTGCAATAATACATTTGCATATTGTTTTATTTTACATACTGAAGATTTCAAATTAAAAATAATTTAGATAAAATTAACAATATTAAAATTCATGCGGTGCTTTATTAAATCAATTCAAATACATATTTCGAGGATAAATAAGAATTCTATATCGCTCGTCAATATAATAATTTGTATCCCATGTGTCGTTAAAAAATACATACAAATATCGTCAACAAATAACACTAATATATCAAAGATTTTATTTTTGTTAATGTGATTAAATTATTATTAAAACGTTTTCAATATCTTCTTTTGGTATATTATCTTTACCTATTGCATTATTTTCTGATGAAAAGAAGTGTTATTAAATTTGGTAAGAGGTTATAATATACATCGACGGTAAAAAGTGAATTTTGCATGAGTCTAAGTTTTTTTTAAATGAAACACGAGCATGAGCTTTTTATTTTGAATCAAATCGATGCAGGTATGACAAGTGTTATGTAAAACAAATAAATAACAAAAAAACAGATTTTAATGCAGACCCTTTATGTAAAAATAAGTCAAATTTTGTGTGATATAAATTCGTTGATTGTATAAACATCGCAAAAGAGGATAAAATTTACATCCCATATACATCATTCATGGGTGTCAGCTCATACAACATAGCTTAAAATTCCGAGGAAAGTGGTATATCAATTTTAACATTTTTGTATGTTCATATAACCACAATACTAATTCTTTGAATAGTTCATTTTTAAGTGAAAATATTTTATTTATGTCAGTGATTATTTAATCATTGGAAAATATGCAATCAAAATTATTATAATTTTTTATGTATAAAATAAAATAATATACACGTAGAGATCGTAAGGTTGAATTAATACCAGGTTTTTATATATGGGTACTTTTAGGCAGTCGTTTGAAAATATAACCTTAGCAAGTAATGTGTAGTTTCACACTTCATTCGGACTGGCATTCTTTCATTTAAATTATTTTTTTGAAAGTAGGTACATTAATTTAAGTGATAACTGTTTTATTTGTTGACGATATTAAAAATGAACAGAATGAATGCTATGAAAAAACAGTTGTACATTTATTTGTGTAAAAAAGTTTGTTTTCATTAAAAATTTGCTGATACACACTTTTTTGTACAGTTAAACTTAGCCCAGCATTTTGATATAATTATGCACTTTATTTTTATATTGTATAAATAGTGTTTGTAGATAAAGGGTGGTTAATATAAAATTCTTAACTAGTAACCGAAGGTCAGAAATAGGCACATCGGATCCATTAATATATTCTCAAAAACAACTTAAACCTTTTACGGTGTGAATAAATCGACATGTTTCGCAAATCTATATATCGATAATATTAAGATCCATTATTGAAAAAGTCAAGTGAGTAGATCGTTTCGCAGTCCAATTGTAAAAGCGAAAGAATACAGCGTTTGCTGAAAATTATAATGTATTAAAAAAATCCAAATTATTAAATAAGTTTTTATTTTTGTGTTTTTTTTGCACAACAAGCCAGGAGGCCCAATTACAGTGAAGAATTACAGAATAGAACACCTGTCATATTGATTTTATTGTGATCACACTGGGAATCAAACTCGGAACCCTCCGTGTGTGAGCCGAACGTCTTAGTTATTAAACTACGGGGGCTGTCACAAATGAAGCGACGCAAACAATACAAAAGGTGTTTATTCTTACCAAATTACAAAACAACTTACTCCAGCGGCTTGAGCAGTTCAGATCTTCAAATCAAGTCCCGATGTTGGATTTTTTTTATTCATAGCAAATTTAATAATTAAACGGTAGATATCGGTGCAAATTTTGACCTTTTAAGATTAAAGATCATTTGAATAATGTAACAAAACTACTCAGCGGATACACACTAAAGTAATAAAATGCAATAATTCCTTATTGGAATTCCTTCCAGTTTAGCATAAAAATGGAATTAAATATTTAATTAATTAAGGCAGATTTAGTTAAATCTAATAAGTTTTGAGGTATGATGTTTAGGAAAAAAAGCTTTTGAAAGTATTTAGTAACATTATTTTCACTAAAAACCAGTATAAAAAAAAACACAGTAATTTTTTTTACTACAAGAATAGTTTTTATTTTAGTTCCTGTAAATATTACTTTAGATAATCTGATCCATTTAAAATGTAGTCAGTTCTAGACTTCTAAGACTGTTCGAAAATCTATCAAGCTTTTGTATAATTAATGAGAAAAATTGGTCTTAAAATTTCGAATTTCGCAAACAGTAAATTGCAATTATTTAATTATGCAATGCAGAAAAAATAAGGTGGACTACTTCCATGTTTACTTTTTAGTTAATCTCATGTTGATTAGTATTTCTAACTAGAAAACTTATTATTTTGAATTGGCAAATAGCTATATCTGTAAAGACAGTTTATTCCAATACATTTAATCTTAAATATTCCCCAAGCATTCGTAGGTAAATACAAAGCCTTAATCAGACTTTTAAGTTTAGTTTTACATTAGCACATTCACCTAAGAAAACATCTTTCACTATGTTTTTGTGTTTTGAATGATAGTTGCTTAGGCAAGTAAATTAGATGGTCTTATAAATTAAAACATAAACTAAACCATGAAGTTTTTTTAAACTTTGTATCTACCATAAACGCTGTAATAAAGAAATAAAAAAACAAACTTCAATATTATGCATTAATTTGTTTATTTTATCTAAATATTAATTTTTGTTTCGTATTTCTACGGTTTGTGATAAACACATTAAAAAATATTTTATAAAATTCATTATCAAGGCATGTTTTCCAACAGATTTTTTCTTTACATGTCCATCAAGTTTGTGGATTAAGCGTTCTTCACAAAAGAAGAGACCACTTAAAATATAAGCTCAATGAAGAAGTTTAGTGCGATGTGAAATTTTATTGTACAGCAAAAGTTCCCTAAAATGTATGAAAAAAACATTCAAGTTTGCTAGTGAAAAGACCGGTTTCATCGCTTTCGCAACATCTTTGATACTGATATTGTTATTATAAAATTAAATATATTTATACAAAATCAGTAAGGATAGAGAATTCAAAATGATATTATAGTAAACTTATTACCTTTGTCTGAGGGACCTTTTAACAAAGTGTTACCGGGGTAAACACAAGGGTTTATATAATGTTTTTCCAATGAGTTTAAATACAAAAATAATAACATTTTAAATTTTCTATCCTGTTTTTGTATAAATTACACAGTAAATTTTATAATAAAGATACCAGTCTCGAAAGCGATGAAACCGGTCACTGGCTATTCTGTACTTGGGGATTTAAGCATCACCCTTTTTGGTTTCTATAAAAAAACACCTTACATCTTTATCATTTACACATTGATTCGCCAATCATAAACACCCATTTGACCATAGAAAAAAAAATAGCAGGAAAGAATGATGTCACGAGTGACAATCTAAATCTTCAAAACATCATAGTGACCTAAAGATGATGCAAAAATTACATAGTAAAAAAAAAAATAATAAACTTCTTCATTGTGTGCAACTTTTATAACTTTATTAAAAAATCTGTTTAGAACTTGGAGTAATAACCTAATAGAGTCGCCCATATGGAGAAAAACAATTCTGTGATTATTATCACGAAGTTAGCTACAGATTACAGCAATACAACGAGCCGCTACAGATTACAGCAATACAACGAGCCGTAGGTACTTGGGTTGAGAATTGCGAGCGCTTACCAAAACCGTCCATTGCTTGTTTGTTGTTAAACTAAAAACCAAACCAAAAATTTGGTACGCTTTTGTTTTATGCAATAGAACTTAAAAAGGCTTCTCTAGAGAATTATTACTGAAGTTTAGAACATTTTTTTTTCTTTCTGTAAAATCAATTTACTGTCACAACTTTTGCTGTGTAATCTTTGTAATGTATAATAATATTGTATAAAATAAAGGAGCATTCAAATCTCAACACAATCAGATCGCTGAGTTCTCAAAACATTCAAACTAATATTCGCTACTTCTGCGGAATTAAAAACTAATAAACAGCGCATAGACAATGCGTTCTTACAATTAACACGAGCATGGCCAAAGTGTACAGTATTTCTATGTAATTAAAAAACAATAAAACTACAATCGACCAAAGTTAGAAAACATAGATAATAAAGAAGTATTTCATTACCATTTTCCTTTTCATAATAAAATTGTTAAAAATATATTTTCACACATTTTAGCTAATTTATTTCATGGGTATACATCGTTCTGTTTCCAGGCGGATGAAGAATACAGTTTTGTGTGTGAAATAGAGCCAGAACCCTGAACGAGTGTTTTCGACTCAATCACTGCTCAGGTAAAAATCCTGAATAAGGAAATAGAGCGGAGATAAGTCCACTTTAATGTGTAGTGGTTGGCGTGTTCGCCTACCATTCTTGAGGTCCCGGGTTTGATTCCTAGCAGGATAAACTTGATTTTAAAGGTTGTTCAAACTGCAATATTTTATTGTTCCTGGACTGGCACCTGAAGCGTAGGACTGATCACCTTACCTTCACGTAACAGATGATCGAAATATGCTGCATTTGGATAACAAATGCAGTGCCCTATGCAACACTAAGTGTGAAAA
Organism: Micrasema longulum; assembly: GCF_059751315.1. Classification (NCBI taxonomy): domain Eukaryota; kingdom Metazoa; phylum Arthropoda; class Insecta; order Trichoptera; family Brachycentridae; genus Micrasema; species Micrasema longulum. Next base: position 175,109 of record NW_028277782.1, read on the forward strand.
GGGGAATGATGATATTTCATGGGTACGCTTGTAAAAAATCAGAATCCCATAGACAATAATTGATGCCCAAAGCAGTTTTTTATAATTTTCAATCAAAGATTCAATTCATAAAAAAGAGGAAAAACATACATGCATAAAAAAGTTATTTTCCAATGTTTGGTCGATTTGCATGGATATAACTACCACTTACAAAACAAGATAATATAATCTATGAATTTTGTAATAGTAAGGATAATTAACAATATAATATAGTCTTCTAGAACTTGCGTTCACATAGTTTATTTAGTACATTCCGATTTTGTCGCATGAGATTGTCTCCCAATCAATATTAGGTGACAGAGTCCGATTCGGAAACAAAACTGAGAATGGTTATCAATCATTTACAATATAATTCATTAAAAGCGTTTTAAAGATGGATGCCCACCAAAGGTCTGAAAAACAAAAATACTTATCAGGAAATTAAAAATTCAATCGAACATTTGACCACTTATAAATCAGGCATTTCTTCATGCCTATGTGGAAGTTTGCTTACAACTATAAAAAGTATTGTAAACAAAGAAATCACACTCCCAGAAGTAGTACACTGTGGTATGGTTAAATTGGCCATTTTGCAGGATATCAATAACGAACATTATAATGCCAAGTATAAAGTATTTTTTGTGGTATTATCTTAACTTCAGTATGAAAAAATACTGTAGTTTGTGGTATATCTCCCCCAAAAAGAATCGCAGAGATAGGTGTTTTCCTGAGAGAAAAAATAAAGTGGTAAAACTGCTAAATTTAGACATACGGCAGTGTACTCCTCGGGGTAGAAAATGTTAAAAATAGCTAAAGGAAGAGTAAAATTGAGTAGTCTTCAAATGACGATGGATGCGTAGAAAGTATAATTTGATTGAACTGTGACATGCGTTACATATTCTGTAAATTTTACGGCAGTATGTTATTTTAAACACAAAAATCCCCAAGTGTAGAAAAATTGTACATGTACAAAATATAATCGACAGGTGTACTTTACCTATCAGTTAAAGCGGAGATTTCATAAAAAGTTGTTTGTTTTACAAAGGGTGAAATATTAATCATCAAATCATTACAGAAGTGTATTTGTTCATATTTTTTTCTGTAGCTACATGTCGGCATGTTTTGAGTTTCAAAGTCTTGACTATGTTTTTTGGGTGCAAATACAGTGTTAATATTTGTCGACAATGTTTCAAACACTTTCACTTTTTGGGGCCCCGATTACAATGGGAAGTTAACAGAGTTGTCTTCAAGAGTCTATAAAATATAATCTAATTTTCCATACAAAAATGCATATGTGAATCTATATAAAAATTTGAAGTATCTTCATTGGTAACCTGTAATTGAACATGTTTAGAAATAAAAATCATACAAATATACAAATTTTTTGCATGATTTTTAAAAATGATTTATATAAAATTGTATTTGATTAAGATACTTTAAATTCAAATCAAATTCAAATTCTGAAATTGTAATCAAGGTCCTGGGTACAATTTTTAATTAAGAACTTTTTAGAACTACAATATTTTTCACGTGTAATCTAAAATCTAGAAATAAAATTACTGCCGTCAAACATGAGTTTTTTTTAAATGAAAAAACAAACAGTTCGAGATGATCACCGTATTTACAGTTGCAGTTAAAATATGTAGGTACTTTGTTTTAAATATTAAAAACACAATAACAAATTCTACCGTAAATTTAAAAATGCGAAAATTTAAATTGCAGCTCATCAAAATAACACACAAAAAAATACTTTTGCCTCAGTTAAATACATATGTAGAAGATTTATTTAGATTTAGATTTACAAAAGCGCTAACTTCGTTATTGTCAGAAATGCAATTCTTGTAAATTTGGAAACTGTCAATATCAGCGTTTATGCTAAATATTGTCATTGCTTCAACGAAACAATGACGCAAATGCAAATTTACGATATTTTAAATTCACAACGCAACTAGATTCTAAATTAATGCCTCTATATAGAAAAACCACAATGTAATTGTACAACCGCTCCTTGCCTTCGGGCGTCAGTTACGCCATTGTTCAAATAATGTTAATTGGAAAATGTCTAAATTCAGACTTTTGTCAGTTTTACCCATCTAGAACTCGTATCACCGTCGTAGCGGTGAAGAGAGCCGCCAGCCCACATTTTGAAAAAAAATTAGTTTTTTGCGCGGGAGAATTCCTCGGTATCCTTTACACTTTAGCTTTATAATTAAGTATTGTAATAATGTTATCACTTAGCTCTCTTCACTACTATAAAGATTACGTTTTTCAAAAAATATGGGTTGGCTCTTTGCACCACCACGACAACGATTTGTAATCAAAATTTATTCACTGATTAATTAAATTTAATTATAAATTGCACAGGGGTAGTTAATTTTTTAAATTTAATTCACAAGTGCTCCAAAACACATTTCAAGTCAAATAATATTATAAGAGATAAAAAAACTCTAATTGGTATTTAATCACGTAGAAATATAAAAAGTTATTTGGAAAAAAAAACTGCCTTTAAATAAAAAAAAATTGGTTGTCATTTTGACTTATGAATTGTTCTGCGTCTCTTATTTTGCGTCATTGTTTCATCGGAACGTCGATATACGAGTCTCCCGTTTTACATGGTTTTAAAGTAACACCGTGCGAAAAATAGTTTTTACACAAACGTCGTTTAAATAATGCGTTATAGTAATATTGTATATGCGTAAATTCCTATAAACAATAATTGAATGTATGGCCTGAATTACATTGCAATTTACAAAGAGATTTTTGGATGGAATATTGCTGCTTTTGCTTACATCTATCTATCTTACTCTAATACGAGGGTAGATTGATATGCTCCACCCCTAACCTATTTCAAAGTGAACGAGAGAAAGATTTTGTACCTTATTTTTGGACGTAGTCCCCCTGGACTTGTATGCACTTCTTCCCAGCGATGCTCTAACATTTCTATGGCTTCCTAGTAGAACATTAGAACATAGAACATCCGCACACCATCACTTAGTTCCCGCTTACAAGGAGTTAGTTTATTTTTGTTTCTACAAAAAAATATATGCAGTAAAACCTCGTTATTACGTTCCTCAGCTTTACATTTTTCGGCTTTTGACGCCGATGTTTAGGTCCCATATTTTCCATACATTCTCATTCAAATATTCCTTCAATTATCAATTCGACCTGTCAAAAGACGCCAAGCCGCGCGCGTCGGCGTGAATGGAGAATAAAATCGAGGTAAATAAAAAAATGTGTAAATTATTGTCTCAAACTAAATTCAAAGTAGGTGCAGTGTAATTGACCATTTTGTTTAAGTGTCTAATTTTGACATTTTACTAAATAGTGGCATGCAGTTGACGCATGTTCAGGAAGATAAGTCTTTACATCAATAAATTACGATGCAGAAAGTTTTAAAATTTGGCAATAGAAATATTATTTGAAGTGAAAAGAAGATGGTTTAAACAGTTATCATAAAAGTGTGGAACAGTTTTGCCGCGATGTAAATGACAGTTGAAATTTTGTGGTGCCATACTAAAAAAAGTGATACCATATAAACAAAATTTCCCCATATAAATATGGGAAAATATAAAATACGGGAAAAAATCATTGTATGCATTTTATACAAATTAAAATGTTTATTTTTGTGTTTTTAAGGTTAAGTACCCAGATAAAATTATTTAAACACGTTTTCCTTAAATTCAATAAAAAGAAAATACATTGTGGTATTAATTGAAAAAAAGACAAAATTATTTTATTGAAATCATAGGTAAATATAAATATCCCCAATTATGACCGTTTTCACTATTTTTCTCCAGTTTTTCATTTTCTCACTTCGGCATTATCCTCAATTTAACACTTTTCTCGCTGCTCCCTTGAAAAACGTAAAACAAGGGTTTTGCTGTATATGTTCTGTTAAAATTATAGTCGGCCTCAACGTGTATTGGTCAGCACGTACCATGCAAGAGGTTTCGGGTTCGATACTGAACAGAAAGACTGATCTTACCTTCATGAAACAAAAAATGATTAAGATATACTGCGATTGGTGTACCGATGCAGTGCCCTATGCACCATTAGGTGCGGAAAGGGAATGATGATGATGCTGTTAAAATTATAAAGATCTATAAATACCTATAATATTTCCATTTACTTGTAATTTTCTCAAACTGAATGGTTTGGGTAGGTAGGAAGAAATTGCCTTAAGGCAATATGCCCGCCTTTATATGTATATAAAGTGTTCAATATAAAATAAATAGACGAGTGGTTGGCAGGGGACGGACAAATCTTCTACCAGGAAGCTATAGAAATGTTGGAGCATCGCTGGAAAAAGTGCATACAAATCCATCCATCAGCAACGTTATTCGGGTGATACACTTAATTGATCGTTTCTCAAGATGTTTGCAGACAAGGATTGGATTTCAACCCCTAGGGTGTTGTCAAGATTAAAAAATTACAACAGAGATGGAGAACGCATTACATGCAACAAAGTCTACGGATTAAAAAGCCTTATGACTTGTCATTGGCTGGTATGAGAAGTATAAAAATGAAAAATATTTTCAGGCACTGTCAAAACAATACGAATGTTCGTACATAGGCAAACTAGCCAATGACAGGTCTAATAAGAATCAGGCTCCCAAATATGTAGTACCTATTGTAAATTCAAGACAAGATCTGGACTTTTTTGGTTCAAGTCAAGCCAGGAGGCCTCAATTACACCACAGAACACCCAGGATTGAGAAAAATCACAAATGATTTATGTGTTCTCACCGGGAATCGAACCCGGAGCCTTCTGTGGAAGAATCAAGTGTCTTAACCACTACACCACGGATGCCGCAATTTAAACAATAATTACAATAGACCAGATCTTGTCTCGAGAACGTTATTATTTGTACTACCTTCAATATTTTTTTAGTTGCGTTTTCGTAATCATGTTTGTGTATAAAAAATGTAATTTAATTTTTGTGTAATTAAATGGACTGTATAGTAATAAATAAGACTTGAAAAAGCCTACGACATTCATATTCCATTTTTAAAATGTTCTCTATCTCCGTTGCAATATGTTAACATTGAATTAAATTGTATTTTTTTATATCCTTAATTTATTTTTATACAAGGAAACCTACTTTACATTTTCCCTGTAAAACGAGAGTCCGGTGCATATAATGTGTATGTACAAAATTGTGAAGTGGAGTGCGAGGTTGATAACCATTTCTCAGAGTACGGTTTAGCTGACGGGCTGCGGAGTGGCGCCCTCTATGTGGCGGTACTTCTTGATCCTCATCCAGTGGCCGTTGTTGTAGTTCATCTGGAAGTGGGTCTCGCACAGCATGGTGAGGTACGTGTTGTCAGTCTGCCGGACGTTCTCCTGGTTCTCCGACAGCTTGATGGTCACGATGTTGCCGAGGTTGGGGCATGGGTTTTCTAAAAAAATCGCATTATCCAGATTACTATTTATTTCAAATTGCATATGTTTACACAACACTTAACTTAAAAAAATAAAAAAAACGGAAATATTTGCGTTCTTATTATTTACACAAATATTTCGATTTTTGAGGCCATTTTCAACGAGTTGTATATTACTCACTATTAGAAAATGGGAATCAAGTTGGGGTAGAGTGGGGCTTGAACCTCGGACCTCTGATTCGGACCACAACCTGATTCAAGGCATGTCAAGGCATTTACAGGGCTTATGACCTGTCATTGGCTGGTTTAAGTGGCCACTTTACATTCTGTGTAACATTCACAATTATGCCTAGACTTCCATATTCCCTTCTCAGAAATGTTTTCCCTTTCTGTTGCAACAAATTTGGATTTAAGTTTAGTAGATTTTAACTTTTATTTTTTTAGTCAAAATGCGCGAGATTATCGTCATTTTAGTGCTCAACATTTATAAACCTATAAATATCAGCAATTTAAGATAGGCTAAATAAAACTTTAGTAGATTTAGTAATTTCTGTATCTGGGCAGATAAAGAATATAGTTCTGTGTGTGAAATCATCATCAGTGGCGCTACAGCCCGTTATGGACCCTGGCCTCCTCCAGAATTTGTCTCCATTCGTCCCTGCACCCTGCGGCTCTTCTCCAGTTCGTCAGGTCAATCGCTCTAATGTCACTTTCCACATTATCTAGCCATCTTAATTTTGGTCTGCCTCTTCTTCGTCTGCCTTCCGGAGTGGTATAAATAATCTTTTTTGGGGTGCGGTTATCATTCATTCGGTGCACATGGCCCAACCATTGTAATTTTCTTATTTTGATGAATTGTGCAATGTTGGGTTCGCCATACAGTGCCTCTAATTCATGATTCAACCGTCTCCTCCACACTATGTTTTGGTTGACAGCACCAAATATCTTCCTTAATATTTTTCTTTCGAATACTAATACCGTATCTTTATCTCTTTTGGTCATAACCCAGCATTCGGCACCATATGCAATGACCGGTCTGAGGAGAGTTTTATAAATAATGGTCTTAGTTTTTCTAGTGAGCAATTTGGATCCCAGATGTTTAAACAAGCCATAATAACATATGTTTGCTGCAGATAGCCATGCTCTAATCTCGGTACTATAATTGTTATCATTAGTCATTTCAGTACCTAAATATTTAAAGGAATTGACATTGTCTATGTGGTGTGACCCAACGTCAATTGCCTGTTGTACATATGTAGTTTATTTGTGACTTTCTTGCAAATATATTTAGTCTTAGATGTATTTGTGTGAAATACGACCAAAAATACTAGACAAGCGTTTCTGACTCGATGTGAAAATTCTGAAAAGGAAATCGAGTGAATAAGTCCACCTCGCAGTGTAATGGTTGGCGCTTTCGCCTGCCACGCTCGAGATCCCGGGATCGATTCCCGTCAGGATGGTGGTGAAATATATGTTTTAAAGGTGGTGCGGATAGGGAAATGGTGACGATGATGAGATTTAGTGATTAAGAACATACCTCTGGATCCAGCCATAAAGCCCAGGATGAGAGCCTTTTCGGGTCGCGTGACCCGATTGGCGTTCTTGAACATGTCCTGAGCTTCAACCATTTGATCTTTCTGTAACAATTCAAATTTAAAAAATACATTAAGTAATTTTTCAGTCTACAATGCTCAAAAATACTCTCCAAGAGAGAAAAGTAATCGGCAATTTATGAAGCATTGTAAAGTCCGGAGTACCTTGCCCGAATCAAAATTCGTAAACATAATTATATTACAAACAAAATATAATACAGAGAGGATAGAACGCCACACCACTCTGTCTTTGCATACAGACGTAGCTTTATCTGTATAATATATATTCACACATATTCTTGTGCATGCACGGCGATTATTCTGACTTTTGAGGTGTCCATCTTCCGTTACTCAGATATGTATTTGAATAATAATTTTAATGGGTGAACATGCAGTGAGACAGAACACATAGATAAGAGTGCAAAATTTTTGTATGGCAAGTTTTGGGAATTTACAATTTTAAAAAAAACATCACGCCGTTTCTTCATGTGGGGTAGGCAGAGAGAATAGAACGCCATTACTCTGTCTTTGTCATCACCTTCTCATGCACGCACGCCGATTATTCCTACTCTTGACATGTCTGCATCCATCAACATTCACATTATAGATACTTTTGGCCGTTATTTCCCTCGTGTCCAAACCAACATGTCTTGATTTTGTCAATAATGCTTGTGTCAATTTTGCAGAGTGCACGGATAGGTTGTGTAGAAATACGAGACTCACGGTCAGGGTGAGACTCCTCCTGGGCAGCAGGGTGGCGGGCGGAGCGGCGGGGGTGGCGCCGCGCACGCTGGCCAGCAGCAGCTTGCCGCCGGGCAGCGCGGTCTGCTGCAGCACGGGCCCGCTCAGGAGCACGGGCACGCCGCTGGCCGTCTTGAGCACGTTCTGTCCCGACAGCAGCGTGCCCCCGGGCCCGGCCGTCACCAGCAGCGGCTTCTGGCCCGGTTGGCCTGGAACATCACATCAGCGTGCACTGAGTATACAAATTAAAAAAAAATCCATAAGGGTTCGTTACGACAATTACAGCTAGGCAGCTGCGCAAGGAGGAGTGTGAGCTAAACAACTCATGGCCGAGAGAGTGGAGAACGGGTGCGGAGCCTCACCTATACTTCACGCCCTAAATCAATGAGAAAATCCCGGGCCTTGACCTTTCCGGTAGAACGTGGTGCAACCTTAAAAGAATACGTTTTACCATTATATGTGTACAGCGGCAATCTCAGATGGACCGGCATTTCTTGCAATTTAGAGAAATAATATTATAGATTACCCGTGATGAGTAGTTTCTGCTGCTGGCCGATGATGATAGGTTTCTGTCCTGGCGCCTGCTGTATCAGCACGGGGAGCTTGGGCGCAGCGGGCGCGGCGATGATCGGCGCGGGCGGCGCCTCCGCAGGCGCGGGCGGCGCTGGGGCGGCGGCGGGCGCGGCTGTAGGCGCGGGGAGCGCGGGGGGCACCACCAGGGGAGGCAGCGCTGGGTAGGGAAACATAGGGCATAATTTTATTTCATTCTCTCATGCATCGGTATTCCAATCACAAGAAACATCTCCTTTCTCTTCCTTAATCTCTCCTCCTTTCCTTTTTCCTCTTTTTGCCATTGAGTAATAGTTTTGATTTAAGGTGATTTATAAACAAATACGTTTATTTCTATTTTTGTGCATCTTTAGCTTTTTAATATTTTTTTTCTATTGAATATGTTCTGTAACTTGAATTATAAAAATAAAACTTTTATTTTATTGGTTGGTTGGAAGAAATTGCCATTTGGAAATAAGCTTGCCAATGTACACATAACATTATGTACAAAAAGTTAAATAAAAATAATGAAGGTTAGGGGTGGGCGGTTTCTTGTTTTTGCAATGTGTGGATTTGAAAGGAGGTCATAATACCCTTTAAACGGATGCGTGTTAGTGGGAAAAAACTCAAAAAAAGGAAAGATTAAGGGGACAAGAGATGTTCTTTCAGAGTGATGTAAACAAAGCTACTGCAGAAATACTTTTTGTAGTGGATGGGCGATGATTCCAGTCGAACTGCATGGGCAGTATATGAGCGTGAAAAGGAGGTAACATCGCTATACGCTATATATTTTTGTGTAATGTAGTGCAACGGGTGAGAGGTTACCTTGATCCTGCGGCGTAGAAGGCATGACGTAGTTGTTGAGTCCACTGGCGTAGTCGGGTAAGGCGGGGGTGGCGGGCGGGGCGGCGGGGGAGCTGGTGGGGGTACTGGGAGTGGCGGCGCTGCTGGCCGCCTCCGCTGCCTCGGCCGCCTTCTTCTGCAACTGTTGCTGCTGCTGCTCTTCCGCTTCTAAAGAGAGACACGACCTCACCCGATTAGAGTACAGTTCATAGCAGAGGCGGTTTCTTAGTACATACTAAGTGCAGCAGTGGCGAACGCTGATTTTATTTACAGGTAAGCTATAAAAAATAAATTATTTGTACCTACATAGTAGGTACATAATATAATATAAGTTATATTATACACTATAAATTGCTATTTTTTTTGTGTGATACAACAACTCTCATTTACGAAATCAACTTAAACGACATAACTAAGTGATATATCATATTGTGTAGCTATATTATCCATTAATTTAACACATAACTTATATAAAAGTTTATAATTCAGTCAGTATTAGGTATTTGAGGATCGTTTTTTCAAGACACAATTTATTTTAAAAAAAAAATTAAAACCAGTATCGAGAAAGATAAAAAAACCTGAAAAAAAAGCTCACCAAAACGAGCTAAAAAACGGCTTAAAAAAATATCAAAGTCTTATCGTCTTTTCAAAATATTTATATATAACACAATATTTTACTATAATAATAATTTTAATAAAATCATTACAAAAAATTATAAACTATAAATTAGATTACCTTCAGGCTTAATTGTAAGGTGCGATTTAAAAAAAAACAAGATTGTTCACGGGATTTGACACAAATGACAAAAAACCCTCTGGAAAATTATGTTAAAAGTAAATGTCGATTTTTGAAAAAAGGGTCATCACTTCTCAACTATTCCATCTGTTGACTTTTGTGAAGTAAAAGAGCTAAATCCTTTATTGATGCGGGTGAGATTCATCTGGCTGGATTGCGGTTGTCGAAAAATGGGTAGAATGGTGAATATTACACAGTGTGGCCACTTCAACCAGCCAATGACAGGTGGTCATAAGCCCTGTAAATAGCCAGACTTCCATATTCCCTTTCCAAAAATATTTTTCCTCTCTGTTGCAATAAATTGTGATGTCTATCCGCATTTAGCATTAATGAACAGAAACTTGCCGAGTAATTTCCTCCTCTTCTTCTGGTGTATGGTGGCCGGCTGGTCCGCTATGTCGAGCAGCTTGATGCCGCGGTCGCTCGCGCGCACCGTGGGCGGCGGCACCGGGCGCGCCGCGCTGCGCCCCCCACCCCGGCTGAGGGACCAGCGGGAGGGGAGGCCCTTCAGGGGCGCTGGAAGCACAGTAGCGGGGATGTTACGGGTGTGGGTTTACCATTTTTGTAAAGATAAAAGAAAGTCTTACACGTTCAAATCTTACTACTCCAGCATGGAATTATTAAGTGGGAGGTTCAAACGACACTTAAACGACTGTGCTAAAAAATCTCTATGGAAATAGTGCTGAAACGTCATGTTACATTAAGCAAAAGACGGGTGACTCTAAGAAACCAAAAAAGTGGTATGTAATAGCAAAAAATTCATAAATAATAAAATTTAAACATATTACAACATCTACAGGGCTTATAACTTGTCATTGGCTGGTTCAAGTGGCCACATTACACACTGTGTAACATTCACCGTTCTGTCTATATTTGAACATCTAAATTCCTTCAATTCTTGTTTGTAAAGTTAAAGAGGATTTTTATGAAGGATTTTAGATGTTCAGATATAGGCAGAATGGTGAATATTCTACAGTGTGTAATGGGCCACTTAATCCAGCCAATGACAGGTCATAAGCCCTCAGCACCTAGACTTTTATATTGCCTTCTCTAAAATCTTCTCCATCTCTGTTGTAATATGTAAATATTAACAGCTCCCTAGGGGGGTTCAATCCAGTTCTTGTCTACAAAAATTTGGACGAACTCAAAACATTGTTGAATAATCAAATAAACAATATTTCCTATAGTCCCACTGTCTAGCTTTAGGAACAGAAATACAAATGATCAAATTTCACCTCATTCCTCACCTTCCCTCACAAACACAAAAAAGTTACTTACAAAAAAGGCTTTAAGACAAAGAGTTTTATACCATATAGTCATTGTACTAGGTAGATCTCTTCTTCTGCTACTTACTTGTGTCTGTCATCTTCCTGGGCATTCCTCTGCTACGGACGGGGACTGTAGGGGCCACCGACTTCTTCATGTTGGACATGGCATCCTGAGATTTTTGCAGTAACTCGGCTCTGAGGGCCGCACTCTTGGGCTTCCTCTTCAGGGTGAAGTGCTTCACGGGATTTGGCTGCTGCCCGACCTTGGACGGAATAAAAAAAAACTTAAATGTATACAACTCCCATTTCATAATATTAATAATATTGGCAGCCCGTCAAAGAATAATTTTCTTCTGCTTATCGTTCCTCTCCCCGATGGAGGTCGGATATCACCGTAGCAATTCTCACATTGTTGGCAGCTGCCCTGAACAAGGACCGAGTGCTGCAATGGAACCAGTCACGTAAGTTCTTCAGCCGAGAGATGCACCTTCTACCTGCGCCGCGTCTTCCTTCAATCCTTCCCTATAGAATGACTTATAAAATGTTATATTTTTCGCCTCTTATCACATGCCCAAAGTACTCAAGTTTTCTTTTCTTTATGGTCTTCAGTACCTCTTTATCTTTTTCCATCCATCGGAGAACGACATCGTTTTGGACTCTGTCCACCCAGGAGATTTTATCTTCCTGTAGCACCACATTTCAAAGGCTTCGATCTTTTTTGAAGTGCTTTGGGTGAGTGTCCACGTTTCGACACTAAAAAAGTACTGAGAAATTGTAACATCGTACAATGCGCATTTGGAGGCCTAAATTAAAGTCTCTACTGCAAAGAAGGTCACCTATCCCGAAAAAGCAATCTCGCGCCATCTCTATTCTGAATTTGATCTCTTGTGAGTGATCCCATTTATTATTCAGCCAGCATCCTAAATATTTATATTGATGGACTTGCTCGCTAACCTGCGCTTCAAGTTTTAGTCATTGAGAAAGTTTGTGGCTTTTTTCAAATAACTATACATTTAGTCTTGGAAATATTCATTTCTAGCCCTTTATTCTAACTAGCTGTGTGAACTTTGTCCAAGAATAGCTGCAGGCTTTTCACACTATCTGCTAGAAGATCAGAATCATCCCCGTATCGGATATTGTTTATAATTTGTCCATTTATGCTAACGCCGTCTGTTAGTTCATTTAGCGCATCTCTAAAAATGGCTTCTGAGTACAAATTAAAAAGGAGAGGAGACAGAATGCATCTTTGCCAGACTCCTCCACATATGTCTATATCAGATGTTGATTCAGCCTCCACTTTCACTGCAGCTTTTTGATGCCAGTAGAAGTTACCAATTATCCTTATATCTCTAGAATCCAGGTTGAACCTTTTTTAAATTTCTATATGTGAAGCATTTAACAAAAAATTTAATAGTCTTGATATATTTAACACTTCATACAATATGTACAGAAGAGAACTAATAGGCTTGATTAAGAATAACAGAGAATAGAAGTTTTGTCTCTTTTCTTGCTCTTCATTCATAATTCATTTTACACTTATTTGTTTATAAATTTGTATAAACCATTTTAATTTTTTTAATTACACTTCGACCGGTTTCGAGGTTACTACCTCATCGTCAGAAATTTAACTAACTTATAATTACACGCATTGCTATTTATATATATATTTTTTTTCCTGACGATGAGGTAGTTACCTCAAAACCGGTCGAAGTGTAATTAAAAAAATTAAAGTGGTTTATACAAATTTATAAACAAATAAGTGTAAAATGTCATACAACAAAGTGAAAAATGTTTTTGATAACAATAATACATAATTCGTTTAATCATTAAATCAAATGTAATTTTCCACTCTTACTTTTCTTCAATCATCCTTTACCACTCCTTATCAATTTCCTTCTTTTCCTTCCCACTATCTCCTTGTTTTGTCCATATTTATCTTATTTTAATATATAGTATTTTATTATTTATATAGTTTAAACTTCAAGCTGTCGTCGCTTTATTACAGTATTATTTAGTGAATACATATAATTGGATGGGAGGCCCTACTATGTACACATTTTGTAGTTTTTTTTAAATATTAATTTAACCTGTACATTTGTTTGTATTCGAAATAAATAAAATAGTCCATGAAATTAATTAGAATAATTTATATTTTAAAAATTATTTCTGATTATCTTTTTTGCATTGTATTATTTGGAATTTTATTATTTATTACTCATACCTTTTTTTCTAGATTGTTATTCTATTGCATCACATGTCATTATAATTTAATCTAATTAATTTTACTCTGTATTTTTATTGCTAATTATTATGGCTTGACACGGGCATAGCCTAAAAAGCCTTAATAAGTTCATTAATATTTAAACTAGTGTAATTTTGAATGAATAATAAATAAAATACATGTCACTAGAGTTGTTACCACAGAGATGAGGGCAGCCTTGTTGAGGTAATGGCACTCGAGCGGCAGCATGTGCAGCTGGTCTTCGTGGCGCGCCAGCAGTCTGCGCAGGTCACTCAGCATGTCGCAGGCGGCGGGCCGTGCCGTGTTGAGGGAGCCCGACCCGGGTAAGGTTCGCATGACCTCGGCCAGCATACTGACCCACAGCTCCGAGTCGAGGCTGGCCATCTCCATGATCTCCTCCAGCTCGTGGCGCCACTGAAATATTATATTCATGTTGATAAGGTTGAAGAGACGTTTTGGTCTTTGAATTGGAAGTTTAGAGCTACATGAAACTGTATTTAAAAAAAAATATATTAAACAAATATTTCATATCAATCTATTATACTCCAATAGGGATACGATATTAAGAGAAGGGGTGTACACTGCATTGGCACAAAGACAGAACATTAATATTATATGAACTTTTGCCAGAATTGTGGAAAAGTGGTAGTGTTGTTAAGCCGAAGGAAGTGTTGACCTGGCTCATTCATGACATTGGTCACAGGGAGTCCGAGAGGTTCATGCATGTCGTGGATTGGGATTTCAGAATATTTTTTTTTTTAAAACTCATATTTTGAATGAGAAAAGTTAAATATGAATTATAATTTGAAAAAGGAGAAAATCCTTAATGTCCCCGACTAGCATCCCTTCCACAAACCCCAAACTCTCCCCTTCCCAGCTGTTTCTCTAGTCCGCGTCCGGTGCATATCGCTTCATTGGTCAAATACGTTTTTAATCTCTTTTTTTTTAGATTACAAATACGATTTTCAAAAAAAATTATAAGGATATTTCTAAAAGCACATCTTAAATAAATAAATGTACTTATTTTTTTCTTCTTCTTGTGTTTCTTATTCATGAAATAAATTCATATGTAAAAAATTCATATTAAAATGTTATTGCCTGTCTTAAAACAGGGTATGTATTTTTGTAAGCCGGGCAAAGTTTTAAAAAAAAAATTGTACAAAAATTCAAAACGCCAGTTGCTCTCCGAGCTCCACTATGGATGGTTCGTTTGCTCGCGCCGAGAGTGTTAGCATATATAATTTTCTGAGTAAACGGAAGTCTGTTAGAGCAGGGGCGGCCAATCGGTCGATTGCAGCAATTAGGACTAAAAATAAGATTACCGATCACTTCACGGCGAAGAAACAATCTATTACGGTTAAAAAAAGACGAAGACTTTCAAGTTTTTTTAGGTATCTAGTTCTTGTAACAGATGATCGAAATACGCTACATTTGGTTGTCCAATACAGTGGCATATGCACCACTGGGTGTGGCAAAGGGAATGATAATGATGAGGTATTTGCGCGCGTAACAAAATATTTTTTTTGAAAAAAGCAACAGGACATCATTATTTCACAACCGGTGGATCGCAACATTGAATGCCACTTGTTCCAGTAACAATGGTACATCAATTAAGTAATTTAGTAAATTAAACATAAATATGGAGTCAATGTTATTTCTACATTTTTGTAGACTTGAGATTTTGAACATTGACTTTATTTCTCCGTAATATTCTCCGTGTAGTCTCCCCTCTCGAGGCTACTTTTCTTGGCAGACGATGTTGCACAGATTCAATACGATTTATCCGTCCTACATAGAAGGTAGACCAGATCACGGAGGCATATTCTAAAAGAGGACGAACAAGTGAGCAAAAGAGAGTTTTAACTGTGAACATATTAGATTATTTATTTATTTATTATATTTACGGCCTAAGCCAATTACAACAGTTACATGAAGAAACATAAATGCAAGAAACTAAACAAAAAGAACATAAAACTATTTAGCAAAGACAAACAAGGGCAAAACAATAATTGTATACAATATATTAAAAAAAACGAAAGACCAAAAACTTTGAGCTAAACCATGCCAATACAACTTCATCCCACACTGTTTAGTCGCGAAGAGATCTACGAAAAGCCGGAAGATCTATCCCAAAAAATTCCAATTCGTGTGATGAATTGACTAATCTACACATTCTGGCATAAAAACCAAAGTTGCTCTTAGAAGATTTTATAAATAGCAGATTTTGACTTCTGGTGACATGGTTGGGAACATGAAAAGAAATTGATTGCAACAGAGATGGGACATCACTTAAAGCATTGAGTATTTTGAAAATGCATATAAGGTCCATCACAGTTCTACGTCTCTCCAATGAAGACAGATTAAGAGATTGCTCTATTTCAAAATAGGAATAATTACCTTTTTTTAATACGAGCAACCATGCCACTTTTCTTAGAAAACGGTGTTAGACAGACTCGATATGGTCAATATGAGTCCTGTAGAATTATGTAAGGAAGGCGAGGATGCCAATTACCCATAAATTAACGCGCCTATTTATTTATGCTTTGTTGATAACAGCATAAAAAATAATTTCACAAATTACAATTAGCACGCTGAACTTCTTCGGAAGATCTTAAGCACTGCACAATATTGGATCATTTAATATTAAAATTCCCCAGACAATATGCGCTAGTACTACAAATGAAGAGTCTTGCGTTCTATTACATTCGGTAGTTATAAAAAATCACAATGGCTAGTTTTTAAATAAAAATAATGATCATAAACAATGTTGTGCAAGTTATTTTATCAAATGAACAACATTAGTGCCTGCATAAGTACACACTCAATTTAAAACAAGTGTCTATCTAATCGCACCCATTTATTTTGTAATTCACGACTCTCTTGCAAGTAATAAAAATATAAAAAAATAAAAACAGCAATACTAAACATTTGTTTTCATAAACAAAATTTCAAATTTGATCACGTTTAGCTGTCATATGGAGTAATGTAAAAATCCACAAAATTAGGTTATGTCCTAATAAATATACTATTATAAACCTTGAATTTTGAAGTATGTTTCTATTTTATTAAGAAACATTAGAATACAACACAAAATAAATGTTGTATATTACGATCGTAACTAATATAATAACTTGGAATATACAACAGGTCTTATGACATTTCGTCCATCTCTCTCTCTTCCGTCACTCATGTATGGGAAAGACAGGGAAAGTGCGTGTGTATATGGCAAAATGACAACAAACTGAAAAGTTACCTCTTCAACATTTCTGCGCGGGATATGAAAGAAACTTAGGAGTAATTTTAGTTTTACTTGGGTTTGTAATTCTGGAAAACAGTCTTTAATATTTCTTAACACTTCAGTATTTAACTGGGTACATATCGAACCACCAGTCCACGAATCGTTTGATGTTCCGAGCTTATTATGAAGCCACAAAGATGTGTCACTATCTCGTACGTTCGCCATCTTGAAGTAAAAAAAATGCACTGACGAGATCAGTATTGCCAGAGGTGAAACACTTATTATTTTTTGGACTGAAAATAGTATGAAACTGATTGAAATTGTAAATGCAGCATTATAAAGAGAAGAAAATATTTAGTAATGCGGCAACATTATAATTTTTGCCAAAATTCGAAAAATATTGATCTAATAATGGAATAATAAATGTGACTAAACCCGTCGTGCATTTCTACCGATAATAAAAGTTTTTATTAAATGAGTGCCGCGAGAATAAAAAGTAATGTTTCCTTTAACACCCAAATTGAAGATGATATTGAAAACAAAACTGAAGAAAGAACCTCGATTGATTTAAGTCATACAAAATTAAGTGCTCTTCCTAGTTTTGAAATGAAAAATATAAAGGTAAGTTTTTAGCAAAATGAGATTACTTGCACTTTTTATCACAATAGAATATTTAATAATAACGTAATGATTGATAGATAAAAACATAAATAATCATCAATAAATTTTTATATTCATTCTTTTTTTTGTGCATTTATTCATATTGTTCCAAAGCGCTGATGATTGTTTTAATTATTAAGAAACATCGATTTATCAATATTTACTAGAATTTTCCATTTAAGAAATTATGTCAAAGTTTATCAGTAACATGTAATTAACAAAGGTAACATTTTTACAAACATTTTTTTAAAAATAGGAAATACTAATTTAAATTACATAAATCTTCTTCTGTTTGTGGTAAACGATTAGCCAGTTTTTTAAAATAATATTTATTTTTATTATATCCTGTAATACCAAATTAAATATTAATATTTAAAACCAGATGTGAAATTCATTTGTCTTGTATACCTAACTGAATTAAGTTGTGGTCCAGTAGTAAGTGTTGTCGACTTTGGTTCAGAGATCCAAAGCTATCCCCCCCCTAAAAAACAGCTGTAATTTAAAAATAAATACGTGGGTTTATTTATTAACATTTTTTTTAAAGTGTAAATTTTGACCAATTTTCCTTTTGACTAGTATGTTTTTTGGATGTCTGGAAGTAGGTAGTTATAAGTAAGTTTTCAATAAATAAATAATTTGATAGGGTAAATTAAAACACCTACTTATTTGTATCAAAGCACTAATCTATTTTAACATTTTACAGCAATTGTACTTGGAAAATAATAGTTTAACAAAATTACCGGAAAATATATTTACTGAAGCTTTAAACCTGCAATGGTTGGATTTAAGAAATAATCAACTCAATTCTCTACCGGAATCCATAACCAATCATCCAAAATTAGAGACAATGTTGCTACAAAATAATTTAATTTCTCATTTGCCAAACTATTTAGGTACCCTACCGAATCTCAAACACTTGAAATTATCTGGCAACCCTATTGTATACCCAAAACATAATATTATGAAATCCAGTATTGAGACTGTTCTAAAATATTTGAATTTTTACCACGAGAGAGAGAAAGAAGAGAGACAAATCATAGACACAAAAAAAGAAGAATGGGATATATGTCAAGACGCTGAAGTAGGATCCATCATAAGCAATGATAACTTTAAAAATGATCAAAATAACACGAGCGACTTGAGTTTTAAACAAATCTACCCCACCAATAAAGAATATATAATAGAACCACCCGTGTATCAAAATGACACCCAAAAAGAAACAATAAAAATTGATTTCAAAGGAATGAAAAGTTATGAATCAAATTTGGAAAAAACAAATGAACGCCAACTCAAACTGCCAATGTACAGCATAAAAAAGCATGATAGAGAAAAAAAACATCAGAGCATAAAAAACACATACGAAAAAAAGCCCTTCCAATCGGATCATTCTATTTGTAACATAGAGTATGTTAAACGAATGAAAAATGATGAACCGCATAAAACTAATTCAACGCTGTTCAAGTATTTTAATAGCAACAAGTATGTAAAGAAGAGTAAAGTTTTGGACAAAGAGGAACAAACGTTGCAGATAGTCCAAACAGCCATTGAAGAAAAATTGCTTGAAAATAAGAAAGAGATGTTGAATAAAAGGGAGAAGGTCCTTCAAGATAGAAAGTAAGATTTTAAGTTGAAATATACAAATAAACATCAGAACCTCTTTTTACACGGTGGATACGTTTCAGGCAGTAATGTATAAAAAATATATACTAAAATAAAAAAAGACAATGGTGCATAGGTTTTCAAGCATAAAAATAAGTTTAGGAGTGCTATTGAATGAACCTTCATTTTACTAAAAAAATATGTCATGACAATAAAATACTTTTAAAAATTGAGATTATTCACTATCATTATCATATAGTGGGGTAATCAGCATTTAAATAAATAAATCAGCATTTTTGAGTTATCTACTAAAAACACATAGTAATTATCCCACGGTATTATATTCTACACCTAGTAAGCAAATGAAAAACAAATAGTAAAAATTATTATACTACTATCACGCATTTATCAATTAATTTATTTATTTATTCATTTAAAATTACACTCGTTGAAATATTAGCTTTTTAGTCTGTGCACGTGTCAAGGCACAGTAATTAACAATGAAAAAATACATAGTAAATTAATTAATTAGATTAAAGTATAATGACATGTGATGCCATAGAATAAAAATCCAGAAAAACAATGTATAAGTAATAAATAATAAAAAAAAATCCAAAGAATACAATGTAAAAAAAATAATCAGACATAAATATTAAAATTATGTTGTCGGCCTCGTGGTGTAATGGTCAGCGCATTTGCCTGCCATGCAAGAGATCCCGGGTTCAAATTCCAACATGGTTGATATGAAATATTTATTTGAAAGGGTGTTTTCACACTAGAATATTTCATAGTTCCTTGACTGGTACCTGAAGCGTAAAACTGATCATCTTACCTTCATGTAACAAAAATTATCAAGATACGCTGCGATTGGTGTACCAATTCAGTGCCCTATGCACCATTATGTGGGGAAAGGGAATTATTATTATAATTATTAAATATTAAAATATAAATTATACAAATTTGGATTCATACATAATCAAATATACAAAATAATAGTATCATTGAAATCAACAAAATAATAGTAAAATAGTAGTTTTGAAAAAACAAAATAAAAGTATATTGAAATCAATAGCAAAATAATACATATATACATAAACGAAATTGAGATATGGTTTCTAGAAACTCACTCTATACTATAGTAAGAAATAGGAGTAATAAATAATATGCCAAATAAGAGTGAGTAATAAATTTAATAATGAAAAAACAAAAACATCAAGATATATAAAAAGCAAATAAAAGTAAAAGTATGGAAGGAAAGCAGATTTGTCGATTTTTGCTAATTGTTAATCTCGAACCTTAAAAAAATTGACAACCTCGTCCCTAATATTAAATATTTAATTTTTGTACCGTGTTATATTGAAACCATGTACAAACGGTTCTGGTGTATTTTTTTAAATCAACAGATGACAGAATCAAAGAAACATGGATGTTTAAAGATAGGCAAAATGTAGTGTTCATTTAAATTTAAATCAATCATATGCAGCGTAAAAGCGTTCTTCCTCTTCATCATCTTGCCTCCGGGATATCAGGCATTAGGCATTTAATATGACTTCCTGGTCCTGTATTAAATTGAGGGCAGTGTTTAATGAGGACCCTTCTCTTTTGTTCTCTTGCTCGCCAGCCCTTAACTGTCCCCGCTACTACCAACTTTTTGTGATTCCTCGTTTTTTCTTCCAATTTGTCCAAATAGGATAAAATATTTTTTCTGCCTGCCCTTGAGTTCCCAGAGAATAGGTGGGTTTTTGCGTCATGCAGTCTACTGTCCAACTTTTTTTCTGAGATTTTCCCTTTCTGACTCATCTTCAGATTTCACAGCCTCCATCTTTGAACCAGGTCGTAGTCCAGTGGTAGTTTTGTAGACTCACGTATCCAAGGTCCAAGGTATGAATCCCACTCTACTATGACTTGATTACCATTTTTCCATCACACATTTTTTAAGCCTTTAAAAAATGGTCTGAAAATTTAAACAATCAATAATTCTTTTGCATTAAAAAAATATCTCTTCCTAGTCTAACCCTCATGAGTGAGGATCGTGACCACCATATCGTTCTCTCGAGAATGCAGTCCTGCAATTGTCTCAGCACCTCGCTTTTGCAGTCTTGATCTAGTCTGACCGGCGCATGAGAGACCTCTCTCTTTCTCTTTTTCAATCTAAACTGCCGACCACAACAAGCTTCTCCAGGCAATCTTCCTCTCGCCTTGCGAGGTAACCAAAATATTGGAGAACTTGTCTGAGACATACGGTTGAGTCTCTCCATCAGCTTCAGTTCCTGCACGTCTGGCTGTCAAGGATATTCTTAGCATACGCCTCCAGCACCACATTTTAAAGGCATCTGTAACGTTACATTCTTTTGCCCTATTTTTTCCAAGTTTGCCATCACACTTTTTTCCATCCCAGCTCTTCTTTAGATATCAGGCTCGCAGTTGCCATTGTCCGTTATCCAAGAGCTGAGGTAATTAAATTTACGGACAACCTCTAGGTCGGTTAAAGTATTTGTCAGGGTGAGTTTATGATTACGATCTACAATCTAAAAAAATATGAATGCACCTTAAATAAACTTGATTTCTTATAATCTCCGAATGAGGTATTCCTTATCATGGTCCCGAATGTAAATGCCCATACTTCCATATCCTTTTCAACGAGGGTTTCCATCATTGATAAAATATATATCATTTATGATATTCATATTTGTCTGTCACTGATATTTTTCACAGATAAAAATGATCAAAATACCTGCTCAACTTTTTACTTGTGATGTCATGCCCACTTGGTTTTTCTGTGAAATTTGTACATTTCAATAATTTTGTTAACTGTACTTGTTATTTTGTAAATAAAATGTCAATATTTGTTTTGAAGGTCATTAGCTGCTTTGAAGAACTGGAGAGACAGTTATAAGGAAGGAAAAGATACCAACACACACATTTATTATACACTTAATCTGTCCAAATTACCTTATGGTACAGACTTAGAAAGGGTAATCTATATATTTTTTAAGTGGTGTATTATGTAAAGGATAGGAGATAGGAGATATATTATCTAATAAACAATAGTGTAAACTAGATTGTTCTGGAAAGCATCCAGTAGTTAGTGTTGCAGACTCGCGGATCAGAGGTCCGAGGTTCGAACCTCAATCTACCCCAACTTAATTCCTATTTTCTAATACTGAGTTATTTAAAACTTGTTGAAAATGGCTCTCAAAATTGAAATATTTGGGTATATTATAAGAATGCAAATATTTTTTTTTAAATAATCATAATATTATAATAAGTTCATAATAATAAAATCAATTAATATTATTACCTCTTCATCATATTCTACAATAAAATAACTAACTTAATCAAACTCAAACTCACTATGAAATAGAGTTTGACAATGTCCTAGGAAGGCGAAAAAGCTGTCACAAAAATATGTGGGAAAAAAAATGAGTGGTTATTTTTAGGTGAAGATTCTTACCAGAGCAGATATTGAGCAGGATTTGCCCGACAAGTATAAAAAGAATATTAGATACAAGGGAAAGATGATTGTAAAGAAGCCCAGGGAAAAGACTCCTATACAGATGAGAATTCTAGAAGTGGCAAATTGTATTGATGATATTCAAAAAGACGATGCAGGCGAGACTCCGAGAGCTCGACAGAATACGGCTATAAATGAAATAAAAAAGGTAGGTTGAAATGGCAGCTCATGATAAAATATGTACTATGTATTGAGTGAGGTTGATGCGGGACAGTTTAAGGTTGAAATGGGACAGTTTAAGGTTGAACTGGGAATGTTTAAGGTTGAAGTGGGACAGTTTAAGGTTGAAGTGGGACAGTTTAAGGTTGAAGTGGGAAAGTTTAAGGTTGAAGTGGGACAGTTTAAGGTTGAAGTGGGATGGTTTAAGGTATATGTGGGACAGTTTCAAGACGACTCAGGGCTGTTTTAAGTTGACGTGGAAAAGTGTTAGTTTGATGTGAGATGATTTTATGTGTTTAATGTAAGACAGTTTTAGGGTAGTATAGGGATATCAATAAAGGATTCTGCTTTATAACTTCACAAAACTATGAAAATAATATCTAAATCAAAAACTATTTTTTTTAATGTTTAAAAATACGGATATTCAAATAAAGCTAGAATTGCGAATTTTACAATCTATTTAGATCAGATAACGTTTTCCATTCTCAAAAAAAATCTGTCGTAATATTTATCTGAATATTTTTCATACGTGTTGGCGCGACAAAAGAATTAAAAAACTTACAATAATGCTTAGATAAAAAAGGGCTAAATTGCTGAAGATATAAAGTCTAATGCGTTTGATTTATGATTTTGTTACTCTTAAAGAGATATGTTTTTTCAGTTGACTGATTTAAGAACGAAGATTTTGAAACTGAAATTCGACAATGAAATTGGTGGCTAAATCATGAAATTTACTTAACATAACATATATTATAAAGGACATAATCAATTACCGGCCAAACTGTTGATTGATTGATTAAAAAAAATATTTCTGAAAAATACATAGGCCATGCAGAAATTATTTCTGTATATCTTAGGATCAAGAAATTACGAGTATCCCAATGTAAATGAAAAACAGAATTCTGCTTTATACATTTTAATAAATAATAAACATTGAATCAAATAATACGTATTTTTATTTCAGATTCCTATTCTTATACCTAATTTATGTACTGTCAGCCTCGTGGTGCAGTGGTCAGTGCGTTTGCCTAGCATGCGAGGTGTCTCAGGTTCGATTCCCAACATGGTTGACATGAAATATTTATTTAAAAAAGTGTTTTTACACTATAATATTTCATAGTCCCTGGACTGGCACCTGAAACGTTAGACTGATCATTTACCTTCAAATAATAAAAAATGATCTATGCAACATTAGGTGCGGAAATGAAATGCTGATGAATTTATGTACTACACATTTTGAAAAACCTAATTTGTAATCTTAATATATGAAAGGCTAATGTAATATTTAAAATATGCAAAATATAAGAAATTTTGTGCTAGTAAACGACTTAATTTTTTATAATATATTTTTTAATGTATTAAAAATTATAATATTGTCAAAAGAAAAATCCCATTTTCACCAAAAAAACTTCCAGACAAAAATATTGTTTGAGATAGCCTTAAACATGTGACTGAGCGCACCACTAATTATTAAGAAATTAAGTTATATGAATATCACTGTGTGTTGTATGAGCCGACATTCATGAAAATCAAACATTTACATTAAAAACTCATGAACGATGTATATAAAATCTAAGGACATATAGGTGTAACAAAATTATAATTCAAACAAGTTTTTATATTTATCCTACATACCCCTAATAGTTTTCCATAACACTTGTTTTACCTACAATATTTTGGAATTGATTAAAAATAAAACAGTTATGCTCATTTTTGATTTACAAAAAAAAAATATTGACTCGCTTGCAAAATTCAACCTGCGCATAAGTCATTGAGCCTTTTTACCATTGATGTAAACGATATATTTAATTTGCTGTTTAAGGCACATGATATTATACAAGAATGAATACTAAAATACTAATGTTGAGATATTGTTTAAATGAAAACAAAATTATAATAGGTATATTTTTATTGACAAAATAAAAAATAGTAAAATACTGCACAAATATATAATTTCATTAGAAAAAAATAGTTTTTGTAAATACTTGAAACAATCCACTAATTACATAAAAAGACAATGATTATGAAATTATCAAATCAAGAATACAATTTGTCCTTGGTAAATACAAAGAGGTAAGGTTAAGCATAGAAATTGCCAATATAAATCTATTATGTATTTGAAATTCGATATTATAATATAAAAAATATTGCAATTTTTGTTTTAATTATTTATACATCTAGAATTTTTATATTTATCCATCAGATCATTCATTAGTTAATTACATCTGCATTAATTTTCAAGGGTGCAAAGAACATTAGTTATGAATCCGTTTACATTCATTTGAGTAAAGTGTGTGAGAGTTAACTTCTAAAACTCATATATTTTTTTTACTAAAGGGCGTATATTACGTATCATAAAGATCACAATACTTTTCTATTAGTTCTGCTAAAGGGTGTGAACTGCACTAAAGGGTGTGAAGATCTATATTTATCGTAGATAATTACAGTGCTTACAGTGCTTTATAAAAATATTTTATTCAATCATAATACAAGATATATCAATTTGCGGGGTCATAACTGGAAGGTCTATCGTCCTCAATCCCAAGAAAAACATCCTTTGAAAAAATTGCCGAGCCTAGTTGTCCATTTCGTTTCAGTCAACCAGTTCAAAAACCGTTTGGATGCTTTTTTGAAGGAAGAACGCAGATAAAAAGCAGTACACGAGATATAGATCAGCAAAGGCTGCCTGCCTATAGCCAATAATAATAACAATAATGAGGAATTTCAGCCCTATGGGAAATTGGATACGAAAAATTATTAAATTATTCGGCAAAGTTTCTTGAAAATGTACAAAAAAGATATTTAAAAACATTTTGATAAAAACAAACTACTTTGATTGACATCACTAGTTCATATGAATTAACCAATGATAAGAGAGCTGTGAAAGATATCCGATTTACTTTCCGTCAACTGACCAATCGGCAGAACTGACCGAGAATAAGCAAAAAAGAACCTCTGACAATCAAAAACATTTTTTTGGCTTAGTTTTATAGTCTATTAACAAATAAAAAAACCACTGAACTTCCTAATTTAGGCGGTCAGCGCAGAAATGACGTAACACACAAAAAGGTATAAATGGACTTAACTAATGGCGTTTTACGAACTAGAAGTGGTTGAACCCACTCTTCCTATTCATTAACAGATGGCACTGCTCGAACCGTTAGTGCGAACACCCTATAGCTACATGGCCAAACTTTGAAAGCAATTATTCCAGTTCAATGAGTGTAGGTAACGTCACTTCTGCACTGGCTGTCTAAAATGAAAGTCAAAATTAATAAATGTTTTAATGAGTTTCTAAAAAGGATACATTTTATTAAGCTAATTTTAAAAAAAAATCCTATGTAAACAAATGCAACAGTTTTTTTATGCATGTTTTGCATTTTTTTTCCTGAATCAGGTTTTTAATTTAAGGTTATCATGTATGCAAAAAATATCTTGTGTTGAAAAACATGATTTTCAAAACGGATATGACTTAAAAGACTGAAAATTTTCATGAATTTTTCTGACTTACACATGAATGAATAGCCACATAATTTTCAAAAATTAACTTCTGAATATTTTTCTGCCAGCTGATGGACGCTGTAATGCGATCTGAAACCTCGGAAGGGTGAGAATGACACATGGCAAAATAACCCAGAATAACTCATTGTGCATCTAAACAAAGGTGAATATTTTAGATATTTAATGATTTTTTAATATGTGTATCTCTAAATGATCCCACATTATGTGAAGGGAATGATGCGAATCTCTATTGAGACATATTTTTTTCTTATTTAAACTTGTTGATTATGTAAGGTTCCATCTATCCAGATAATTTAAAATACATAACCCGCATCCCATTTCAATATTACATAAAATGTCTGTGTTAATAGTGAATAAACCAAATGAATTATTGCTTTTTCGTGCATTTAACTTAAAAGTTGGTGTTAGACTTAAGGCGACCAAATTATTTATACAACTTTCTAAATATGTATTTTATTTGTACATTGGCGGGCATATTGCCAAATAAAAGCAAATTCTTCCAACCAACCATGGCCATATTACATAATATTAACTGTATTCATATTTAAGTCTACAAGTTTTATGCTTATGAACACATAGTGTATTACATTAAAATAGATCAGCAGTAAGTGGAAAAACATTACATTGTTATAAATACACAAAATATACATTTTTATATATCCTCTTGTGTTTACCTGTACCTTTTTCTTCTCTGTTAGAATTTGTTATGAATTAATTTTAATAAATATTCAATAATACTTTTTTCAGAGTTATATTATACAATTATTACACGTCATTGGCCGTTAATGGTTATTTATCGCAACAATACAAAATTTTGTTGCATAATCCAAAAGTTTACGAATTAATATAAATCTGGCAGACATGGAAACATTTGTAATCATGTTTAAATATAAGTTGTTTATTGATAAAATGCAAATTTAGTAAAAAATATGCGAAAATAACTTTTTATTTAGGGACTCGGGTAAAACAAACCACATTTTCTTAACACTGTTTAGTTTTGTACAAATTTAATCGATGTTTTGAAACAAAAGGACAAATGTGATCAACTAGTTCTTTACAATACATAGTTTAAGGTACCACAGCACTGGTCTAATGAAAAAGATAAGTGTTTTGAAAAAATAAATATTACTGTACCCATTATTTGACTAAACAAAACATTTTGTATTTTTTTTCTATTTATTTAATCCTGCTCTAATTTCTATTTGTCATGTCACTTTTTCTTTCTGGTTGTTCTGAGAATCTGTGGACCTTTAGTATGGTCAAATGATTGGCAAACTTGTGAATATTCACAACGAAGGTATTTTTATTACTGTGATCGTTTTGTGTCCAAGAAGTTTTGTTGTACTTCTTCTTCTTCACGTGTCATGTCGGATCCCCCTGATGTTGACGACCACTTGGGAGAAAGCTTCTCTCTCCTGAGCAGTGTGAAACAGCTCATTCACTGTTCTAATCCTGGTCCATGTTCGGATGTTTCGAAGCCAGGAAAGCTGTTTTCTTCCGACCCCTTTACGTACTTCGATCTTCCCCTTCATGACAAGCTGAAGTATAGCATATTTATCACCTCTCAACACATGGTCAAAATATGAAATCTTATGGAGCTTAACGGTGGTGAATAGTTCTCTAAGACTAATCTTGGCTCTACGTAATACTTCATTGTTGGTTATCATATCGGTCAGATATTCTTAACATTCTACGGTGGATCCACATTTCAAACGCTTCAAGGCGGTTTATAATAGTAACTTTAAGAGTCCACGCCTCTACACCGTACAGTAAGACAGACCATATATAACATTTGACCATTCGTTGTCTAAGCTTAAGGTTTATATTATCGTCACAAAGAAGATTTTTTTTGTTATATTATCATAATATATTTGAATCGATCCATGTTAAAAGGGCACAAGTCACACTTTTGGTGATTTCAACATTTTTATGTAAGATTATTTTAAAAATGCATATCTTTTAGTCCTCATTCAATATCTAACAAAAAGGCTTTAATCTAACAAATAACTTGTAGAAAATTGTTACAGCGATTTTAGTTCTATGTTAAAAGGAGACTAGTCCATTGACAAGTAACCTTTTAACATGAAATTAGAATAAAACATTTTATTTAGTGGCAATACTTTATAAGGCAATACGACAGCTCTCAGTTTAGTAGTTTTTCCTTAAAAATTTAACGTGACACGCTGCAGGATATTAAAGTAATTTCAACATGGATAAAGAGGAGAATCCGACGAGAAAGCGGAAACCAAATTCTGCTAACCTAGTCCGTCGAATGTGATCAGGATGTTGATGAGATGATAGAAAATAAATGAGAGCTATCATTCTAGAATATTTTTTATTATTTTTATATTGAATTCCTTTAAATTTGTTGATTTTTAATCTAGATTTTTTTTTATTCAAATTTAACTGTAGGAAGTAGACTTAATTAACTACCGAACTGAAATACTTTTTAATTGAAAAAATAATAAAACATAATTTAAAATTTGTTTTATTAAAAAATATTAAGATGCTAGAAGAATAAGTCCGTAGATTAAAAAATATTGTAATAAAAAACTTACCAACAAAATAATATTTTTAATAAACTTTAATATCAATATTACTTATTAATATGAAATTATTGATTAAAAATATGACAAGTTCCTTAAAAAAATTTAAGAGACAGTTTTTATTGATTTTCTAGAACTTCGAGTCTGTGGACTTGTGCCCCTTTAACGTGGATCAATTAATTTGTATTGTTATTATGTCCAAGAAAATATTGCAGGTAGATTAAATCCTGTTAATTTTGATATCACATAAATATGTAGTCAAGTCGATGTAACAAATGACAATTAGCATTTATATTCAGTTAATTTACCATGGAAGTTTCTTTAAACAAAGTGACACTACTAAAACAGCCAATACGAAATTTCGAGGGTTGATTGACATGCTCCACCCCTAACCGATTTCAAAGTGGCCGAGAAAAAGTTTTCATAGAATATTATTCCACATAGTTGGTCTTAGAATAATAAGGTACTCCCTCCTAAGGAAACCTAAGCGAGGCGTCAGAAGACCTCAAAAAAGATGGTCCGACGACATAGCTGCTGTAGGAGATAAAAATTGGCGGCAAGTAGCAACCGACCGAGAAAAATGGAAGGAAATGGAAGAGGCCTATATCCAACAGCGGATGATAGAAGGCTGAAGAAGAAGAAGATGATAAAACATGTTTTATGAGCTTTGTCGATTTATTATCAGTTTGAGAGCCACTGTTCGGTAAATATGAAAGTTAAATCATTTCTAAAATACGGAAGATAATAAAAAAAACTTTTTTTTTAAATAATTCCTTCCGGTCTAGAAGGATTAAGAAAAATATAATTTTACAGAACCTTATGATAAAAAAAAAACAAAATTAGTAATCATGCACAATCATAGCGTATTTTAATGATTATTTTTGTGTTAATATCATAAAGCAATTATTTGAACATTCAAAATTTGAAATGTAAATAAAATAAAAATATTTATAATTTGATTTTCCTACAAAAGCTAATAAACAGTAAAAATAACAAAGAGAGTTAATTCAAAAGCTGTCAATAGCAACAGTGCTTCAAAGAATGTCGAAAAAATTACATGTAATTATTACACGTAACTTGCAAGTCTATATTCTTTACATGTAAATAATACAAAAATTGGCCTAATTAAATCAATAAAATATTTCACATTGTTCATAAAATATAAATTTTACGTTCTAATGAGAAAAAAAAGTAAACTTATTTATTATGAGTATGAATTGTTTATGATAGTCACATATTACATATTTTTGTACAAAAAATTGAAGCATACCATACCGCACAAAAAAAACATATGTACATGTTTATAACCCTTTTCTAGGCAATGTATCCAATAGGATACATATGATCTAAAGTAAAACAGCATTCAGTTATAACTGCTTTACCATATTTTTCATTATAACAATTCATAATAAACTTTGATTAGAACAAAAAATTCTGCCAAGATAAGAATTAAGAGTAAAACCTAGAAAAATTTATGTATATTCTAATACGTACAATACAATCAAATGAACAATAATACAATTAAAAAATACATAAAAACAATAAAATTACAAATACGAGGTATACCTAAAAAATATGTATTCTTATAGTATTCTTGCCATCGTAGCGCTGCGATCGCAGTTTTGCACATGCGTGGTATTTACCCTAGCCTATTGAGAAGGAGTTGATGCCATTGTATTAAAATTTACGATATTATTTGAAAATACATATAAATAATATGATGAATAAATAATAATTTTCAGTGTGCAAATGCGCTTGCTTCAATTTTACAATAAAATAAAAAATTCACAATACATAATATACATATGTACATTCATCATTGTCATTCCTCTATATACACCCAATGGTGCATATGGCAGTGTATTGGTACACCAGCACCGTACAGCTACGAAATATTAGAGTGTAAAAACGCATTTTTATTCACATATGTACATAGGGATTATTTTTTTGATTTCATACAGGATCGCTTATTTTTGCTACCCTTTTTATTTTTCTTAGACACAGTACATTCTCTTTCGCCATTTTGAGCAGAGGAGGCGTCTAAAATGTCAGTTGAATCACCGTTTATTAAACTAGAGGAAACAGAATTAGAAATAGAGTCAGTAGATGCAGTCTCTTCACTAGGTGAAACTCGATTGTTTTTTAGCCAGCTAAAATTCAAACACCGAACGTTCCCATCGTACTTAACAACTTTACTATCGTCGTTACTATTTCTCGCCACATTTTCCGCGCTGTAGCCGATTGCGGATGGGACCATTTTGAAGATTCCGCATTTTAACGCAAAGTTTTGTAGCGGGACATTAAAAACGAGTTTTTTCGTGGCGTTTTTCGCATCTCTCAAAATGGGCGATTTCTTTATGAAGCAAATCGTCTTTGACGTGACCGTATGCTAACAATTCCGGCCGAGATAAATCACATTGTTGGCGGTGTCTTGGGTGAGTTCCACAAAGCCCATCTTAGCGTAGAACTGGAGACCGAGGTTGTCGGTGGAACTTATACATACGTGAACGCCCAAAGAACCTATAAAAAAATTATTACAAATGTTGAGTGAAAATCAAAATTAGGATACTTAAAATAACATAATTTTAATTGTATCACTTGAGCTAAGTGGTGCCGAACGAGACGGCCATCTCAACGGTGACTAGAGATGTCAACTTAAAGAGAGCGGTGTCGTCTATCGGCCGTGATCATCTTAATTTACTAACTGATAAACTTATTTTTAAAACTGAGACATACTGCGTCGGAAACTGGACAAACTTAGCATTACCATTACGTGTATTTGGAAGATGAGCCATAAGAAGCTGAAAACTATCATTTGGAGGGGAGCGAGATGCTTAAAAATAACTAGCAGGCAATAGTCGTTTTTTTGTTGTTCGGAGTAATCTAAATGTAATAAAGAATAATCTCAATCTCAAAATATTTCATATCTGCGTAAAAATATTGGTTAGTGAGCGATTAAAATTAAAAAGATAACAGTCAGCTGTGGCCGTTATCAATATTATCGTGGCAATTTTAACAAACAAAATTCCTGTGCGTGAGTATAAGGAACCAACACAATCAATCAATTCTTGAGTATTAATATTATAGATGCTACAGAGTGTGCATTTTAAGGTTTAGTAAAAATTTCTACATTTTATGATTTTCTTACAAAATCAAAATTTTGTCACTTTTGAAGATCCAAATCATATTTCAACTCATTTTCAGATACAATAATGTTTGCCGCTACACAAGAAAAAACACCTTCCCAAACTTTTAGCAAGACAGCTGTCCTGTAAATTACGACATCGCTGTTTGATGTTCTGCTTACAATCAACTTCCTCTCAATTCTTTTTTTACACACTACAGTGTGGAACGTATCCCCAATGAAAAGAGGTTCTGGTGTAAATAAATAATTGGCACTACACCACATCTCCCTTTCATTTTAATAAAAATAAATGATGTGAAATTTGTAAAATCCTGTCCTTTTTTCAAATTTGTCATCTATACATTGCATTTTTTTTTTTTTAAATAAAAAGAAAGATAATAATTTTTATACGATAACAGTTGGATTTTATACGATAACAGTTCAATATTAGCAAAGTCAGATTACCATTAGATCTAAGTGCTGCCAGTAAGCAGGTGATCAGTCTCTTGGCGGCTGAATCATCGTTACAGTGGGGCAGGACGCTGACTGACATGACAGCTGGGTGGTGACGGCTCACGATTTCAGGGACAGAGTACTTGCTACTTTGGAAGTATTTGTTCCATTCCTGTTGAGAAAAATAAATAATTGGTGGACATAGAGTATGTATCGGCTTATTTTAATCACTATGGGACCTACAACTTTTGATAACCAATTGATAACATTAAGCAGAGGATACAAAAAATATATTCACATTACTGGATCAAAATTTTAATAACAACTCAACACGATTGTCTGTTCCAGATTGATCTTCCTTTGAAAAGTTTCTATACTTGGTCAATTTTTAAAGATTTTGCACAAGAGAGGCTGAGAAATTTTTAAATACACAGCTACATTCCATGGACGCATTTAAGGTAACTTATTAAAGCATTCAAAATATTTCCTCTTTCCTCGATGAGATAAAATCCACAGGTTGTGATAATGTAGGATTATTTGTAATGAACTTTATATTTATAGTCTTATAAGTCAACAGATCACATAGAAAATTGTAGATAAATCGCAACAGAATACACTTTATATAGTCTTGTAGTTATGCTTCAGGTAAAAACCCATTTACATACCTACATATTGTCAAAGAATTACACTTTTAGGCTGCTTTAACTTCACAAAAATCAACGATTAGAAGAATTGTTTAAACATATGCAGAAAGCTGCATGTTACACAGTTTGTAAAGTGGCCACTTACTTAAACCAGCCTAAGACAGGTCAAAAGCCCTCTAAATGTCTAGACTTCAATACTACCAGTTTATCATTTTTTTAGTACTAGCTCGTTGGTCACTAAGTCAGTGGCGCCACTTGGAAAGGAGGAGGTACGATGGTTTAAATTATTTTTTTTGTTCTTACTTTTAAAATTCTCAATAAGTTTCTTTTTCGACTTTTACTTATAAGATATATATACTTTAATTTTTAAATATTTTTGATTGCCTGTTCTCTCTTTCATGTTTTTTTTTTACTTACATATATGGCAAAATTGCCTTAAATGAAACTTATAATATCAACATATTTGGTTTTATTATTTTTAAAAAACATTTTTTTTTTACCCAAGATTTAGAGACAAAAATTAAGCCTAAAAATTATATAACACATTCAGTAGAAGTTTAAAACAATTCAAAAATCAAATTTTATAATTAAATATTTTAAAGGATTAATATTACAAGAAAACCATAAAGTTAATATTTCGTACCATCGTTGCTGGAACAAGTGTCATTCAATGTTCCAATCCGCCGGTTGCGAAATAATAATGTGCCGTTCCTCGATCAACACAGCACAAACTATGGCTTGCATGCATCAATGTCCCGATTGTGTCATATTGTAAACTTGAGACAAGATCTGGACTTTTTTGGTGTAAGTCTTTATAGATTTAAAAAATCACTAATATAGACCGGATCTTGTCTTGAGGAAGTATTTTTTTTTTTTTCCTAGCTTTAATTTTATTTAGTTGTATTTTATTTTGTTAGTACCTGTATTTATTATAAGAAATTGTATTTACCATTGTTAGAATGGACTGCATAAGTCCGCCAATTGAATAAATAAATAAATATAATAATTATGCTAAAGGTTTAATTAACATTTAAATTTTAAATCACGTCTGAAGAAACATCTCCTTTCTCTTCCTTAATCTCTCCTTTCCTTTTTCCTCTTTTTTCCTTTTTCCCATTAAGTAATAGTTTCGATTTAAGATAATTTATAGACAAACACGTTTATTTCTATTTTTATATATCTTTAGCTTTTTAATGTTTTTTTTCTACTGAATATGTTCTGTAACTTGAATTATAAAAATAAAACTTTTATTTTATTGGTTAGTTGGAAGAAATTGCCATTTGGCGATAAGCCCGCCAATGTACAAATAACATTATGTACAAAAAGTTAAATAAATAAATAAAACATTCACAAAAAAATTATAATAAATTTATAAATTCATTTACAAAAAACAAGTTCGTAAAAATTAATGCATTGGTCATTTAAAAATGAGTATAAGTTCGCCAACACTGCCCTAGGGAGTCATTAAGATTGTAGCGAATGTTTTTCTTATAAAAACAATTAGATTAAATTAAACTTGCCGGGAGTTTTGCAGTCCATACAGGGTGCGTGTATTCAAATGAAAAATTCACTTGAATATTACATGGAGTTTATTAGAAGGATTTAAAAATGTGCTTCTAGTGGTTAACTCAAAAATGCTGACTTTGAAGATACCTAGTTGTAGTAATTACCCAACGATGTTAGTAATAATAATAGTTTACCTGAACGATAGTCTGGGGATATCTGTCAGCTAATTCTTTCTCTTGTCTTTTCAAGAAGACCTTTACATCCGGAGCACAGCAGGCGAAACCCAACACTTTGGAGGGACTTCTATTGGCACCATTAAAAATTCTATCCTCTTCTTCAATCACCATACATAGCTCTGGGCAAAGTGCCAGAAATGGCTCTACCAACCTAGAGGACAATTACAAATTTAAAAGTATTTTTTATGCTACTAATAATTGCAAAATTTTTTTTTTTTACTGGACAGTATTTTAAAGACCTTTATTACTTTAAAAATGTAAAAAAAAAACCGTGATATTTCCTGATTAACATGTTTGCGGTGCCGGCTATACTCGTCAAAATCATGTCTCTCATTTAGGAAATGACGGTTATAGCTGTCAGTTCAAAAGACATTGGTAGTAAAAAGATGTGAAACTGAAGTAATTATGTGATATAAGGAGATATTGTGCCTTTATAAAAAAACAGTCAGCACCAAAAGCGTACCAGTATGTTAGTCAAATAAGATTTACTTCCAACCGTCAACTACGGTCCAATCGAAAGTGAAATATTCCATTTATTTCAAATAAAACACTTGGTAAATTTACCACACAAGAGTTTAATACATTAAAACACGACTTGTTTCGGGTAGTCAGTATTACCCATCCTCAGGTGTAAATATAAATGTAAATACACCTGAGGATGGTAATACTGACTACCCGAAACTAGTCGCGTTTTAATGTATTAAACTCTTGTGTGGTAAATTTACAAAGTGTTTTATTTTAAATAAATTAAAAATGTTTTTCCAAGTAAATGCTGAAACAATAAATAATGAAATATTCCAAAGCGTAGGAAAGTTGTGTTTCTATACGAGTGGAACTTATGAGAAAAATGTGTTTGCGAGCGTGTTAATTGTAAGAGAGTAAGTGTAGAGGTGTGTTTGTGTGTATTTGTGTGGGAGTAAGTGTTTAGGTGTGTGTAAGTGTGAGCATCATTAAATAGCAAGTGGGATCATATCGTAGCCAAAATGAATAAGTCTTAATTTATTTTTAAATAAATTAAGGGGCGTGTTAAATAAATCAATAGATGAAAAAAAATACATTATAGTTAGAGCAAGAACGATAGAGGAAAGAGTGTTGTGCATAGTTAGTGCTACAGAATGGCAGATGGAATAAATACTTATTTCTTGTCACGCGAAAGGGGACATTGAGATATATATTGTATTTATTTATTATTTATACTATATTTAGAATTTAGAAATTTACATCTACCTCTGTAAAAAAAATAATACTGTCCTGCTAAAAAAAAAACTACAATAAAATGGATTGTGTCATTCAACCATTTCAAATTCTTTACTCATATAGAAATGCATTTTGTGAATGTTTAGTTACCATTGTGATATTTTGTACATATACATATACACAATAAATTGTCTATGTAAAATTTATTCTTTGTACTCTCGCAGTAAAAAAATTAATACACATGTACGAAAAAATAATTTGTCCTTACAATATTTATATCATGTTATATATTTTGAAAATAAAAAATCCTGTATTTATTTTTGTACCTTTCAGCTGGTAGTGATTGTAGATCTGAATTGTGTGGGCTGTTTTTAGACACCTTCTGACAAATGGAACAAACCTGAAAATAATATAAACTGTAAATAAAATCATAGTATTTTTAATTTGTAACTTATATTTGAATATAAGTTATTATGTAATTATAAAACAACATATCGTCGGTGATACTTCAATATTCTTGAAAACACAAAAATCATATTTTTCCCAGTTCTCCAAACTTTAGAATTGCGATTTCTCAAAATGGCGTTTTTTGGGTTAGTGACTTTAGCCTAAGCGGCGACGATTTATTTTCATGCTATGCAATTCAGCAGGACTTAAATCTACGCTAACTAATCTGAATGTTATATCATACTTGTTCCTTGTCTTCTGGTGTGTAGGGTCGGATAGTGTAGAGTTCTGAGCTGGCGGTGTCGGGTGCCTTATAAGCCAGTAGATCATTTCCTTTATTGATGGGCAAAAGTCTCTGTAGATCCGCGGTCAGCCCCCCTTGGAACACCCAGGGCTCCTGGTCTCCGGACATAAAAGCCTCTTTCCAACCCTTGGAAAACCCTAAGGAGAGATTTATATCATTTGATGGGTAATTATGTATTTATTTATAAATTTATTGCACATACAATGGAACCCTGTTTTACACGGTTTTGAAATAACACAGTCCAAAAATTAAAATGAAATTTTTTTTGAACATTAATTTGACAATGCGTAATTGTAATATAATTATATGTACTACAAATTAGTCATTGGAAAGGCCTACATCGCTCTTTTACTTACTTGGGGTAGATTATATATTAAAGTAAATAATCTTTGTTGTGATTTTTTTAAAAGTATTTTGATGTCATTTTACATTTAACCCTACAATGCCCGATGTAGACGATCTGCTATATACCGATAATCGGTGAATAAAAATGATTTCAAACATGTTTATCACTCAGCGACTAGTTTATTACATTGGATACATAATAGCCATTATAATTTTTTTTTTAAAGTCGCCACCAGGGTAAAATTTTTCAATAAAATTTGAAACAAAAAGTCAGTTGCACATATTCTGTTGAAAGTGTAATTTGGCTAAAGTTCAAAGGGTGATTTCTTTGTTTTTTTTTTTAAGAATAAGTACTTTGGTAGACCTATTGCTAAAAGCAATATCTTCCAGCCAACCAAAAAACAGACTGGTCAAAAGAAGAGTTGGTCAAAAGTTTATACCAAAAAACATAACAAAAGATAAGTATGAATAAACTTAATTAATCCTAAATAACAGCTGTTTTTTAATCACGATATAAAGCTTGCACATACATATTTATAAACTTAATAAGAGTATAAAGTTTATGTTTGAAGCACTAACTTTGTGGTTATTCATTTTAATAAAATAAATAAAACAACTTTGTTTAAATTGTAATAAAACAACAACGATAAATTGCATTAGTTACGTAAACCCTGACAAAGAAGCTTGTTTGCTTTGAAACCGGTCGGTGAAAAATAAAAATTAGTGGTTAAAAACAAAGTTGTTTTATTTATTTTATTAATAAGAGTATATTATGTTATGTACAAATGGTTATAAAAATTAATAACAGTATAAATAACAATGATAAATTGCTATCACACAACTGTTTTATTTGGCTTAGGCTGTAAACTTAGACAAATAATAAAACAAAAGACATTATATAATACTTACATGTGTAACCTTGTGTAAAGTTTGCGATGTTAGGAGGAAATTTTCCAAGAGCTGTAAGAATATAAAAGTCGTGAGAATTTATTTAGTATCCTAGTTTTCAAAGATGATTTTAGTATACATATATTTACAATGAAAATAAAAATAAATAAAGGGTTTTGGCATTTTCTCGAGGAGAATAGAGCATGTGTGTAAGTAAGTGATTTGTTTACAGTCGATGAGCCTCTTTCGGCAATAATATTTGTATCCATATTCTTTGAACACTCGATTATTCATTAATGGGTGACCAGAAAGGCGACATTTTTAAAAGGCTTTTAAAAAAGATGGTGTGAATATATTTTTAAAATATGTTATAAACATCTGCTTTTGTTTTAAACCAGATTATTCTAACACAAGTGAGTGAGAGAACGTGAATTTGTTGGTGATTGAATATATTCTAACATAATAATGAATTTAGTACGATTTATATTTAGGCAAACACAAATCTTTATTACACATACGGGCACAATTGAATAAAATACAAATAAAGAAAATTAAAGCAAGGACAAAAAAAAAAAACTGTAATAATTGTTTGTTGACTGTACTTTGTGACTTTGAAAGGGAAATAGATAAATGAAAATTAATGTTACCTAGCCATTTGACATAGGAGTTGAGCAGTTCTACGATGACTCTGATGTCCCAAACGTATCCACAAAGGTCGTGTGCCAGCTCCTTGTTAGCGCACTGACCCAAGCGACAGGAGAGGCGAGACACCTTCCCACACAGAGTAGAGAAGTGGCGGGCGTGGAAATGCCATTCCTGAGACTAAAAATATTATATTTTAAATTGGAAAATTAGAATAAATTTTCTGTGAATGAGAAATACGTATTTGCATTTTTGTGATTTATAGATAAATTTCAATTTTAGGGCCATTTTCTGTTAGTCCTATATAATCGATGGTTTTAATTTGATGCAACAGAGACGGAAAACATTTTTGAGAAG
Source organism: Micrasema longulum (assembly GCF_059751315.1). Lineage (NCBI taxonomy): Eukaryota > Metazoa > Arthropoda > Insecta > Trichoptera > Brachycentridae > Micrasema > Micrasema longulum. The sequence goes on from NW_028277782.1 coordinate 213,921, forward strand.
GGAATGCGGAAGTCTAGGCATTTACAGGGCTTATGACCCGTCATGGGCTGGATTTAAATGGCCACTTCGCACACTGTGTAACATTCACCATTCTACCTATGTTTGAAAATCCACATTTCCTCAACTATTCCACCCGTTGACTTTTGTGAAGTAAGAATCGAAACCTTTATCATGTTTAATTTGTTGCATAAAAACAAAAAAAAATATTTTTGGGAAGATAATATGGAAGTCTGGAAGACAATATGGGCTTATGACCTGCCATTGGCTGGTTTAAGTAGCCACTTTGCATACTGTGTAACATTCACCATTCTGCCTATGTTTAAACATCCACATTTCCTCAACTATTCCATCTGTGGACTTTAGTGAAGTAAAATAGCTGAAATTTTTATCATGTTTAATTTGTTGCAACAGAGAGGGAAAACATTATTGAGAAGGGAATACGGTAGTATAGGCATTTACAGGGCTTATGACCCATCATTAGCTGGATTTAAGAGACCACTTCGCACACTGTGTAACATTCACCATTCTGCCTATGTTTAAACATCCACATTTCCTCAACTATTCCATCCGTTGACTTTTGTGAAGTAAAAGAGCCGAAACCTTTATCATGTGGGTGAGAAAGGCTGAAGACTTAGCCCGGATTCTCTAAAGTGGTCATTGTGGGATTTGTTACTCAGGGAAATTACCAATGGAAGCTGCCATGTATTAATATCATACTGACCTCAGACTTGTTAATGCTACCGTTTTTAACATCTTTGGCTGCAGAAGTCAACAGCACAGGGGCGTTGGACTTCAGCCAGTTGAACTCCTGTAGCAACTTCAGGCCTTGGCTGCCGTGTTCGAAGGGAAGGTAGAACAACTCGCACAGGAGCATCAGGTCATCAGCGTTCAACACGTCACCAGACTCACTGAAAAATATTAATTGTACCGGGTATTAGAAACATATTAACAGGGATGGAAAAAATTCAATTATTAAATAGTATCAAATCCTTATCCGCATCCGATGGCGCATAGGGCACTGCATTGTTAAATCAAATGCAAAGTATCTCAGTCATCTTTTAGGGGGAAGGTAAGGTGATCAGTCTTACTCTTCAGAGACAAGAGGGAAATATCACATACTAGGAGTACAGATAAAAATATGTGAAATGGATTTAGAAAAATTAACAACGTTACTTTCAAAATCAATACGGGTATTGTGGAAATTTTTTTTCATTAATAATTTTTATAATGGAATAGTTTTAAAAAAACCATTGAACGAAAGCACAACATGTTTGACCTTGATAATTGTGGCGTAAAAATTCGTGACGACGTTCTGTTTAAATTCAAACTGTCACAAACAAAGATCAAAATTTAACCGAATCGTGACGTATTAGGAACGTGGCCAATGCAATGAACTGTTTTTGCGGGAATTAAAAATAACAAATTAAAAAATATTTTTTATGCTATTAATACGTGGACCAGGAAGGCCCAAAATGCGATGGATGGACTGCATCAGCGCAGATATGAAGTGAGAAACTGGGGAGGAAGGGCAGCAAGATTGATTTACGAGCATAGCACAAGGAAAACGTTTACACGTCCGTCGTCATCAGCACACTCCTATAGGATCGCAGGCAACGGGCCGGTACCCGGCGCATCTGGTGCAAAAAAGGCCAACAGACAGCTGGTGCGTGAATAAGCCATCATATTAGCCCATACAACACTGTCCAATGGACAACGGTCCGGTGCGAAAAACGGGTACACACTCATTGCCAAAAACGTTTGTTAACAGGGAGCCTAGATTGGGTCTCTTGCCATCAGGTCAAAAACACTCATCCGTGGTTCTGTCACACACAAAACTGCATTCTCCACTACACCCAGGTGCAGTTTTTTTTTATTTAACATAAAAATGATGTTTTATAAATTACCTATCATTTGTGTCACTGTTCTCCATGAATATTTCGTTGCTTCCCTGCTCAACTTGCATGGATCCATTCTGAAAATTTATTTAAAAAATCAATTAAGCATTTTTTGGATAAAAAAAGTGAATATGGAAAAATTCAGTATTTTGCCTTATGTAATAGGAAAAACCTCAGAGTAATATTGTTCTACAGCTGTAGATGCCGTTTCACTTTATTGTATAGAACAAAAACGTTACAAATTTTTGGTTTGACAACAGACATAACGGTTGGTTTCGTTGCTGCGTTTGCAATTCTCGAGTACCTCCGGCCCATTGTTTTGCTGTGAACTATAGCTAACTTCGTGATTGATAATTCTAGAATGATTTTTGTCCGTATGGGCAGCTCTATAGCGGTAGCGCATTATTTCTCATAAATAATGCGCACCCGTCGATGGGAGGAGTGCTCTCCCGAAACTTATACGAAGAATAAAAATTGTGTAACACTAATAACAAAGTTTTATTTTCATAATAATTTATAATGAAGTGTTATGAAGTAAATGCCGATTCAATTAACAATGTTATTTTGTAAAATTAAAATAAATGTTTCATACAAATATCTATATCTTAAAGCCATTTTCAGTTAGTAATAAAAACTATCCTAGAAGATGAGAACATACCTCATTAGTGTCAGTCATTACAACATCAATATTGTTGGAAGGACTATTTGAGCCGGAAGGGATGTCCTCTGGTCTGGTAGACTTCAGGGCTCCTATAGAGCAAGCTACCTCGTTATCTGGAGTACACTCCATATCCGATTCCGCAGTGAGGAGAGGGCTCATCGTGCAGGGAGATTCTGGAAAAACACAGAAATGCGGAAAATTCAAAACTAAGATAAATAAAAAAATATGCAAGTGAAATGTCAAAACAAATACATGCTAAATTTTCAAAACAAACTCATGTGAATATTCAGCATTTAAAAAGTTGACAATAATTGTTAATAGTAAATGAATTTTTTAAAATAAAAGTGAGAAATTCAAAACAAACAGAAAAATTTAGCAGTGTATATGAAAAATTTAAAACAATCATCATCATTCCATGTCTGCTTCCTAGTTGGAGCATATGGTATCTACAAAGAGCCTTCATGCATCTCTATCGGCTGCCAACTACTTTGCGGCTGATAGAGATATCTAAACAGGCAGCTAACTTAGGACCGATGCGGCTGGGCATCGGGATCGGATGACGTATATGACACTTTGTAAGTGTCTAAGTACCTAATTGGTGTTTTCACCGGTAACATTGAAAAAATATCGCACACATGGTTGAAATTGCGTGTAAAAAATTTAAGCTTTGGGAACCCAGTAAATGCCGGCTCGACACCACCTTACAAATTACAACTTTTTTTGTTTCCGAATGACATCCTTATTTCGGGGGTTTTTACAACACTTTTCAGTTTCTTAAAATGTTTTATGGTCAATGCATAATAAACAATACGAGTGGGTGATGCCAGATCAGGTTAAAACTAACCCTTGAATTATAAACATGTCGAGAGGAAGCGTCTCTCAATTCGTCAAAAAGTGACAATTATTTAAGAAATTGAATGTGGCGCGAAAAATCTTGAAGTGTTTAAAAAATCTTCTTATCCACAGGATAAATATTGAGGAAAAATAAGAATGTTTTTTTTATCTGTATTTTAAATTTAGAAAGTCGTATGTCTGTAGCATTTATTATAATTTTTCTCAATAGTTTTCATTTTTCAATTACCTGAATGAACTATACGTATATTTATTTGTTTACTTAGTGACAATATGCAATGGCGATTGGATTAAATAAAAAAACCTTTAATTGTTATTTCGAGTTATGCTTATAACGAGCAAATTCAGACCGTCACATCTTCCTCGTAATAACCAAGTTCGACTGTAGTTTAAAAAAACACATACCTCCTATGCTCATAGCTCCGTTTTGCATGTCCTTATGGTCTGACTTATTATCACAATCGTCCACAATGATGTCCGCTGTACTGTCTTCATCGTGTACTAAATCACATTTGATATCATCAACTGAGGCCGAATTCGCACCTTTCAGAACCAGGGGAAGCTTAGTCTTCTCCTCCATGTGAGAGACCCTCAACTCGAGACAGTCAGAAACGGTGCACATCTGATTCTGGGTATTAGACATTACAGTGATGTTCGGCATCACAGAGACACTCGCGTTCTCTGATCCCTGGTCGTTCTGGATTTCCAGCATATCTGCTTCTGGTATTTTGGTGTCGTTTTGGTACGATTTCATTCCCATTATGGGCACGGGAATGGATGAGACCAGTATCTCGGAGGGCATCGTCATGTTAGAGGTGACAAGTTGCGGAATCGGGTTGGGGATCTGATCATTGGTGATGACTTTACTCGAGGAGACTAGAGAATTCATTATGGGATTCGGGGCTGGGTTGAAATTTTCAGCTGCCGACACCTGAAATATTTTGAAGAATTATTGAAAGAAATACACATAAAACAAGTTCGTTTTAACCACTTATTTTGTACTTTTTCTACTGACCGGTTTCAAAGCTAACAAGCTTCTTCATCAAGATATAATTCTTTAATAAATCTTATCCTATTTTATTTTCAATTCACAATAAGAAAAAAATAACCAAATAAACAAAATTTCCTTTTGTCCACTCCTCTCTAGTTTTAAACATTGTATCCATCTCACTTCACATCCCCCATCTTTATAAGAACAACATGACAAAAATACTTGAATTATCAGCTCCATATGTTTAGATTTGATATTTAGTAAACACTGGTAAAATAAAATAGGATAAAATTTATTACTAAATTATACCAAATAAATTAAGTGATTCTTTACAATTAAGTATCCTAATATAAATATAAAATAACATGTTTGATACATAATGACACAAGATACATCAGAGTTTTACTAGGGCTGGCTGTTTTCTGCAAAATTCACATCTTAGGTTGTATGGTCAGCCAGGTCATGTATGCACGTATGTATCATCTTCATATTAAAAAAAAAATATATATTTACGCCTCCCAATTGTCTGCAAGTGATTTTGGCTCTTAAAAACAAGAATAAGAAAGTTAAATATACGCTTTGATGAAACGACAAAAAAGAACCTACCCGGAAAAAATATATATAATGTAAGATGTTTAAAATCAGTAATAAAGAGTTATGTAACAGTAAAATCGGGTTGTGGTCCTGTGACTAGCGTCTCGGACTCACGAATCAAATGTACGTGGTTCGAATCCCACTCTACCCCAGCTCGATTCCCATTTTCTAATAGTGAGTAATTTACAACTCGTTGAAAATGGCCACCAAAATGAAATATTTAGGTAAATCTTAAGAATGCAAATATTTTATTTTCTATTAAAAATAATAATATTATTACCATCTAAATTAGACGTAAACATCACATGAAATTATGAGCTAAAAGTTAAGAGGGACATTCAATTAGTCTTATTATTTAGATTTGGCAAATTAAATAAAAAAAACATTTAGAAAATTCAAATATTTTTATTATTTATCCTTTAGAAATTAGTCAGAAGTAAATAAGTATCCAAATCATTCCGGGCAATTAAAATTTTTACGTTAAGAGGGAACATGTTGTATTCTTCACAAATATTTTGAAGGAATTCGCTTTTGTTGTAGAGGGGACAGTCAAAGAACAAATGATCTAATTATTTATAATTTATTAAAGTAAAAAAAAAATAAAATATTCCAACTGTTGCATAGATTTGATTTTTCACTCTATTCACAAAAGTGCTATTTATTTTATCGCAGTTTAACTTTTCCATGGCTGGCTGTTTTCTGCTCGTATTACTATTAAGCATTATTAAATTAATGTTCAAATATTTTTTTTTTGTACCGTGTTGTTTTAAAACTGCGTAAAAAGCGTAAAAAGGTTTTGGTGCATTAATATTGAGGAATAAGTAAATATTTTTTTAAATACAGCTGAACTTGGTTAACAAGTTCGAGTGTATACACAAACCCCGTGAATTTTTTTTCAAACAGCGTGTTATATAATATGATAAATGAGTAGTTACCGTGGTGCAGACGTCGGCGAGGGCCTGCAGGTGTGTGGTGTTGAGGGTGGGCACCGCCGAGGTCTGCGTGCTGGTGGTGGTCGGAGCAGTCAGGGACATGCACGTGTTGACCATCGGGATGATGGGCAGGATCGGAACTGGGGCCACTGGGCGTTATTATATCCGCACACATCAATAATAGATACATATAACCGGGTGCTACGCCTGACTAGTGAGAATAGAGACTTTACCTATTCTAAATTAAAACTTTGTAGATTATCAATATTCCCTTTAATGAAGAAAAAATTTAAGAGTCCTTCTCACTAATGAAACCTGTTCTAAGGAGGACTGTACAAATTTTGATAAAAAAATCAGGTGATTTTTTAAATTTAAATACGCGGGCTCTTCAATTCTGGCAAATCTTATTTTTTTTAGGTTGGTTGTACTATCACTGACACCTGTGTCAAATTTCAATTCAATATCTGCATTTGTTCAGTAGTCATGCGCGTGTTTTGTGAACAGCAAAAAGTTAATTTAGAGATTTTTACAATGTCTGATTTTCTTGAACAAAGAAGTTTCATTCAATTTTGTTTGCGGAATGAAACTTCTGCTGTAGAAACTTAAGAATGTTGCAGAAGGCCTTCGGTGACCAGGTTATGTCACAGAAAAAATGTTTACAAGTGGTATAAACAATACAAAGACGGCAGAGAGAAAACTCTGAAGACAAAAATCGCCCTGGGCGGCCATTAACATCAACTGATGAACAACACGTCAAGGGAAACAAAGATTTGGTGCTCAAAAATCGTCGACTGAGTTAACATTTCACATGGATCAGTCATGTTCCTGAGCAGGGGATGACGATGTCCATCTCCAAATCTGTCTACCAGAATAATTTTAGCATATATTAGGTATATCTCAGGCTAATCAAAGACTTTAAAGATATTTGTAGATGGAGTTCTTATTGGTACCCTGAGATAAACATTTATAATGCCCTTGTGTACTTATTTTATTAGTTTAAGACGTTTTTACATAAATCTGTCTATGTTATTCTGAGTAACTTTATTTAATGTATACATACTCGTATATGCCTAAAAGGCTTTTTTTACAATAAGAAATATTAAAATTATTTATCAGATGGCATTAAAAAACACATTTTTTAATTTTAGCTAGATGCCTTTAGCTTAGAAGGGCGGAATAGTCATATGCGTATTTTAAGTTTATTAAAAAAGTACTATTACAGTGTCAATCTATTTAGATCACTTTACTGCTACAAAAGTTTAGGATATCTTGAATGTCTAAAAGCATTTAAATATTTTTTTTTCTAAAATGTCAGTTTATTGGCTTCACCTGCAATGGACTCATAATGTTATGTATGATAAGAAAATTGGAAAATAAACTTACTGTTTACAATAGGCTGTGGTTTTACGATGGGGCCAGAGGCACTCTTCGGTATTGAGAATTCGGGAAGCCATTCTGTGATAGCATTTCTATAAAAAAAATGGATTCAATTAGCTCATCAAAAATATATATATGTGGGACTTCTATTTTACTTCATTATTAAACTTAACCCAACCTAAGCTAACTTTACATAACAAAATAAAACAATTGTTATTGTTGTATTCAAATTAAAGAGGCTAAGCAACGATCAGTCCTTTCGTTAAACATTGCTTTCATCATTTGGGCTAAGCGTCAATAAGCCATTCGATTAAATGCCAACATTTAATAAACAGTTTAGCTGTCCATTTGAGTGGGTGATTTAACTATTAGGCGGCGATAGTTACACCAATACTAATATATAGCCATATATTTATTTTTATGGTTATTGAAATGAAATTAACATATTATGATTCTTGACATCAAAAACAAAAATGAATCTAGATTGTTTTTATTCCTTACCTAAGAGCCTGTCGATGATGGTAAACATTCTTATTGACAGTTACAGGTCCATCATCGTCTACTCCCCCTCCTTCTTTTTCTAATTTTATATCGGCGGCAACACTGTCGACTAAAAATAGGAAAATTAAAATGAGCTGTGGAAAAATAAACAATTTCTACTAAAATTTTGTTAATAGGTATTCAAAAGAAAATTTCTAACTTACCACTTGATAGTTATATTAGTTTTATACAAATTATAATTTTGATATTAAATTTATCGTGCAAATGTACACGTCGATGGTGAAGAGGCTAAATGACCCGATGCGCCATAAAATTATCAGACATACTTTACCTACATAAAATAATACATTCATACGTAGACGCACCAAACTTAACTATACAACACAACATCACCAACCATTTTTTTTTGCTAATCTTCAAATCAAATATTGGTTACCACCCACCCCTACCAAGAATTCAACGAACGTTTAATAATTTATTCCAAGTTGGAGGGCTGGATATATATATATATATATATTTGGATAATTTATACAGCGCCGTTTTTGTGAAAATCACCTCAAGGGCACTGTACAATAAATAAATATCCCACCACGTCTTGCAGCTACAGAACACATGGACGGTTGGGATTCTTGTTCCTCGTCTCCAATTATGATATACAGGAGCTAGATTACAGCACGTCTTGCAGCTACAGAGCGCATAGACAATAATAAATCTAGCCCCTATATACATTTTTTATTTTTTATTTGACAATAAAGTTCAGAGATTTAGTGATATTAAAAAAAAAAATAAACAACAAATTTATAAAAATAGAAGTTAGATTACAACAAGTCTTGCAGCTACTTAGCGCATGGACGGTTGGAATTCTAGACCTCATTTACTAAATTTGGATATTTGATAGTTGATAACATTTACCTATTGAAGCTAGATTACTAATCGTCTTGCAGTTACAAAGTGCATGGACGAGTGAAATTCTGGCAACTTAAAATTATCAATAAATTTACAAAAACAAACATTGAGCATAATAGTAAATTTGTAAAGTGTTCGTGCTAAAAAGTAAATAATAAAAAATAAACGGATAAAGCACTTCAACACTATGGATAACATAACAGATAAAAATATCCGAAGGGTAGATTTTGGGTAGTCACTAGTCACTGTCATATATTTGAGGAATCTAGACAGTTATTAAAAAAGAAGTTGTTAACGGTAATTAAAGGTTAATTTGTGTTTGTTGCCAACGTTATTATGTTGCTTTACTATGTATAAATACTTTGTCTTCTGTATTGGGAACTTGTGGGCTATATGCCTGTTTTCCCGACTATGCAGGAAAAAAAAAGAAAGAGTTAATTTTGCAATAGAGTCAATTAAGGAAGTATTTTTTAGTAAAATGAGGCAACTGATGAATTGGAAGGGTGGTAGTTGGAAAGGCCTAATAGGTCCAGAGCCCTACGGGTTGCCAAAATGTGCTCCTCGTAATGAAATCAGGTAGTGGGCCCGGAAGCAGAGCATTACGTTTTGGCGAAAAGCACCTGGTCAGAATGATGTGAAGGAACTACTAAAGGGGTACTCGCAAAGATTTGCATTTGACCTAATGAAACTTAGCCGAAACCAAGTGAGGGTTATCACTAAGGCACCGCAGATGGAATGAACTTTTCTGAAAGTTCTAGATGCAGGTTCAGCAGTGCAGATGAGGAACACCTACACACATTCTATGTGAATGTGATGCTTTATTACACAAAAGAAGCCAAAAGGGACCACTGATTAAACCTGAAGATGTCAAAGCGCTTGCCCCCAACATAATGGTTCGATACTTTAAAGACCTTGGAAGGGGAGATTTAGCAGTATGAGAATACTCGCCCTCCACACAGTAGCCAGGCTCTTTAAAGACCTGGGCTTTGATGGCAAGAATTAATTTACAGGGAACCTTCACAGAACGAACTATGCCCAGAACTCTCCAATTATACGTTTAGCTCGTGAATATAATTTAAACTTTCCCCTCATTGATCTGTTTGATTATCACAAATTAACATTTAAAATGCGTGTTTTAAAACAAACTTTTTTTTCTTTTACATACTTAGTTTCTATAATAAAATCTTATTTTATCTCTAATTCTTAGTATTTTATATATTTTTGACACTTGTGCAATAATATTTACACACATGTCCACCCTCATTCCATTATAACACCCACTCACCCACCCTCTCACACACTTACACTAACACAAACACACTAGCATGTATTGTACGAGTATTTAATGTATTTCTGTGGATATGGTTTTATTCTCTGTATATTTTGTTATATTTTTTTTACATGTATTACTGTTAATAGCCCTAATAAATAAAATAAAATAAATAAATAGATGTTCACAGGACGCAGTGACGTCAGAAACTTATATAGTTTGTAAAAATGAGTTAAATTTTGTGTGATATAAATCCATTGATTTTATGAACGACTTACAAGAGAGTTTTTGATGTAAATGCCAAAATTTACAAACAATACCCATGGGTGTTAGATCATATGAATAGAGAAAAGTGGTACATACAACTCTATTTCGGCTATAGTGGCACAGTAGTCACTTATTCTTTTTACCGCCCTATATAATATATTGTACAAACATTTGAAATAAATAAATGATAAAACTTACCATTGGATGAGACATCTACACTGCAGTTTGCCCAGTGCGCGAGTGTCCGGATGGGCACAGTATTAGCGTTATATTCGCAGTTAGGGTTAGACAGGACTCCGCGCAGTAAGGGAATCAGTTCTGGAGACCGGCCAGTGTAGGGTCCTATAAGGTTGGTATAAAATGATTGTTTTTATCGTGGCTGTATCACTTTTTTATATTTGAATCATCTGTCCACTGTTATTAATTATATTTTTGAGAAACAGCATATTTAAAAAAATTAAAATCATAGATTAAAGAATAGTCCGGAAACCGCATACGCGCATCAAACAGAAGGCGACTAAACTACTCTTAATAGAGTAGTTTTACATTTTGACCCATTAGTTTCTTTGTAGACGTCGCTCAGTACGAAACTCCCGATTTGAATTCGTCGTTTTAAAGTGTAGAAATACTGCTGGGATCTTTAAGACACAGGATGAGATCACATTTCATGTGTAATTAGCAAATGGATGTGTAAGTAGCAAATGCATTACCTAAAAATTTAATTATTTTTCCATCTGTCAGATAGTAAAAGAAAACAAAATGGACATTTCGTTAGTGTTGCCAAGGTAGTAATTTTTTTTACCCTACTTTGCTCATCTAATGAAAATTGGACCTCGAATTAAACAACTCTGTGGTGGACATTTGACCGACATTATCTTTAAAAATTCAAATATTACTTAACATGATATAAAACTATCCGTTTTATGTCAAATAAAATTTGTTTTTTATTTAAGTTCAAAGTTCATTAATTCAATTACTCTTATTAAATGACCCTTTTCTTATCTACTCTGTTGTCTCAATCAATGTTTCCGCGTGCAAAATAAAATTTTAGAGAAATTAACAAATTGCTTTTTTTAACCTTATTTTTTCCCATCTGGCAACATTACGCGGCGAAGGTGGGGCAAAGTGGGGGGATTTTTGAACACGGTTCAATGTATTCAAATATGATGCTACGCTCTTTCTGGACTATTTTTAATTCTATGATTAAAATATATTTAAAAGATTTTACCTAGGAACATTCTCTTCTGATCGTAGTCATTAGCATGCAGATTATCCCAAATAACAGGAGGCCTCCTTAATACTTGTGTAATTTCCTCGATGCACGCTGCAGTCAACACTTTTGATACCACTTTGGGTCCTGTTAAGAGAAAAAAAACATTAAGGGTCAGCTATTAGAAACATCACTTGGCATCATTCTAACAGAAGCAATATTACTGATGATTGAACAGTTAATTCTAAATGGATAGTTAGGTAAATATCAAGGTATACAGTGGTTGAAATCTTATGTAAAGTTAAATGCAGGAACTAATGGCTTTTCCGTCACACTTTTATAAAAAAATCTTTTCATAATCTCAGATAAAAAATACTCTAAATGGATTAAAACCACTTTAAAGTAATTAAATTTTCAGTGTAATCAAATTAAATTTTGAGATGAATAAATTAAATTTTAAAACGCTAGAGCCGCCTGTCTCTATACAAAATAATTTAGTATGTTTTGCTTACACCTTGGTGTTAAAAAATAATTTTTAAAATACATTCATTTATCATTCAGCTCATAGACAAACTTAGAACTAGATGCATGCCGGTTTGAATTGTAAAATTATTGAAAAGTATAAGTCGGGATGTGGAGGTGTGTAAATATATAAAATACCTAGCATTGGCTGCCTGCTAGTTTGCGTCTTTGACCTTAAGTGGGTTAAACATTAGACAACAAGGCTAACTTATCTCCATAAATGTCAGTTTCAGTTTTGTTAATACACTTACCCGTCCACATGATGTCTATATCTTTAGAGAGTTTAGCTCCGAGTGTAGTTAAGTATTCCGAGCTGGATACAGATGGCATAGCTCGGGTGCCGCAGTACTGAGTGGGACATAACAGAAACCTAACGGCGCTTCCTCCCAGATGTTGTTGCACTTCATTGGTAACTGATACCTTGAAAATAATATAAATTAAATAGTTAACTTTAACTTGTAAATTAAATTAATTGAATAATTTATGTTAACTATGCTTTGGAGATTAAATTGATTTAATAATCTTTATGAACCTCTTAGGACTGTATATAAATAGATCGATATCTCTTCAGAGACGAAGATGATAGATGTCTAAATAATCAACAGATGTCTCGATAACACGCTTTAACTTAATATATAAATTTAGAAAACTGTGAAGGTGCAGAAATTGCAAACATTAGGCAGAATGGCGATTGTTACAGTGCGTAAAAGAATCATCTTTGATAGTGGATGGCAGACGATTTCACAGTCGAGTCACATGTACACTATATGAGTTAAGGAAGGAGGAAGTTTAAGAGATGCCACGAATAGTGATTTGGTCAAATATCGAATACTCGGCCACGCTCTCGGACCAAGCGCCGAATGTTCGACAATAGATGTGTGCATTTCACATGTGACAGGTTACGAGCTGTCTCATTGCGGTGCGTGCGGGGGTGACAGGGCGGGCGTATTCGTTTCATTTAAGAGTAGATCATGATTCCATCATTACATCATATTGTGTTACTAACAGTCCTTAGTCCTAGTATTAGTCATTATTTGTACATTGTACATCATGGCACCATAAAATAAAAAATTGCCGATTTGGGAATATTATGAGATGTGTAGTGAAGATAATAAACTGGCTGTGTGTTTGCTGTGTAACAACAAGATTATTCGAGGTATTATTTATGAGGAAAAGCGCAATCGTTTGCTACCAACAAATACTGAAAAAAATGTTTTCATTTGTCTTAACTGACCACTGATAGATTTTAAGTATTAAACTAATAATTTGTGATTGAAATAGACACATTTTTGAGTAATATGTTCGTTTTTTCATGGTTTGGTATTTGAATACAAAATATTTTTAAAAGTAGCAGAATAGTAGCCGAATATTCGTTGCATCTCTAGGAATTTTATTGTGAATGGGAATTAAGAGTAAGAACGAAGAGGTAAAAAATGAACTGATAAGTGTTGAAATGTTTCAAAGAGTTATATAGGAGATTAAGGACTATGAAGATACATTACCTGTGCGTGAGCAAAACTTTGAAATATTTCCTTGTCAGCTTCACTCATTTCTGGTTCAATGTCATCAAACAGTAGAGCAAATGCTGTGCAGCCAAATTGGGACACCTAAAATAAATTTGAAAAAAAACATTTTGAAAGGGATTCTTTTAACCCTTAGAACTCCTCTGGCGAGGGCCACCTGTCTGAAATAAATATACGCTACAGCTCCTATGGCAGGAGCCACCCGCCTGAATGAATTTGTCATGCAAAATAACCTTCTAATTTGTCAACATAAAATTATACTATTACTACCATCTATTGGAGAAAAAATTAACGTTTCTTATAAACAAAAAAAAAACTTGATAAAACAGATTTCTATTTAAAAATATGGAATAAAATAAATCAAATTTTTACAACTGTCATTCAATATATGAAAAATGGTCGGTGTGAAAAAATAAGATGGAGAGTCTTCTTAGCTAAGAGAGAGAAAAGTGGATACAAGGACTGTGATCTGCAATAGCCGAAATAAAAGGGGAAGGAGAAATGAAACTGAGATTAATTTGGGGATTAAATTTTTTTTCATGCATTTACACATTGCTTCATATATGGCCACACTGATGATTAAAAGTCAAATAAATATGAACAAGTGAAATAAAACATGATGATTTTTATTTAGAACATTATAACGACCTTAAGGACTACCCAAAACACTTAATTAAGTTGAGTTAACTAAAGCGTATTCGTTTTTTTAAACTTTATAAACAGTTTTAGACATCATTTGATGTTTAATCATAATGTCGCCATATATGAAGAAGCAAAGTATATTTTCTATCTTTTTGCAAGAATTTAATTCAGAGCAAGCTTAAACAGAAAATGTACAATAATAGAGTTAGTGGGTTTACGTCAGAAACCAATTATTTAGCTAATTCCTTCCATAACAACTGGCTTATTCTGATAGATGCCATATTATGTTCTCTTTGTAATATACATTTTGGCAATGCAACTAAAGACCATTTAATAAGGTGTTATGCCCCCAAATCATGGTACTTAATATGCCGTTATGAGCGTGGTCGTCTTATTTTGAAGATTTTTCAAAACACTGATAAATGAAATTTGGTAAGGCATCCAAAATAAAATACTTTTATTTTTTCAATATACAAGAGTGTATAATGTGACGCATTTCGTCTTGTTAGGACACTCTTGTATTAAAAAAAAAAAAAAGGAGAATTAAATTCAATAAAAGTATTTTATTTTGGATGCCTTACCTAATTTTAAGATGGAATTCTACTAATTATCTGCATACACAATAAATTGATACCATTTTTTATTATTTTTTGACCCATTCACATTTTTTTCTTGTTGCTATAATTTTTTTTACTGAAATTCCATATCTGAACCTGTTCAAGCTTCCTCTTCAGGGTTGCCACCTCCTTCTGATTGCTGTAGGTGATATCAAGCCCGGGTGACAGGGCGTAGTAGAAGGCAACTCCCTGAGCCCGTGCTGCGCTGATAAGTCCTGTGAGGTGCTCTGCCTCTTCAACTGTGTACAGTTCGCGCCAGTACGCCCTGTGCTTGTAATCATCCTTAGGAGCGTATACGTACGAGTCCATTCCCCATCGTTTCATTCTAGAAAGAGTTATAGACATATGAGCATATACATATTTCATCATCATACAGCCATTTCTGTTCACTGCTAGACATAAGTCTCCCCCATGTCCCTCCATACATTACCGTCTTACGCTTTCTGCATCCAGTCACCAGCTGTTCTCTTAATATCATATGGTCATTGTGTGGGGGGCCTCTCTCTACTTCTTTTGTCTTTGCGAGGTCTCCACTTGTCTACCCTTTCAGTCCTTCTTTGGTCTTACAGTCTGGCAACATGTCCCGCAAATGACCATTTATGCTTTCAACAACGGCCGCTACTTCCGACTTTCTACAATCTCGGTGTAGCTGACGTCATAGTCCTTTCTTTTATTATTGTATGTTAGTATGAATGTTTCAATCATTATTTTAGTTGTATTTAATATGTAACCTAGTATGTATGAGTATGCGAGGCTAATTCCGTGTCTAACCGGCTGCTAAGGACGAATTGATCGGAGCGTGTCAAGCTAGCGGCCCTTTCACGTCCACTCTATTCGGCGCTCAATTGTGCAATGGAGGAACGGGGAGGGGGTCGGGGCTTATACGTTGACCGCTCGGGAGAATACTTGGCAAGAGTGGGGGGCCGGCACCATTCCCATACCTAAGTTAACCGTAGGGTCTGATTTTGTAACCTTGAATAAATATGTGCACATGTGAGAAATAAAGCATCGATCGAAAACAGTAAACACTCTCTTTTAATTCTACTCTGCCCGATTACTTCGTCTTCAGATCTTCACTGCATCTTTCTTGTGACTCAGCCGAATCTAGAAGCGGATTTACAACCTGCTAGCCGCCACTGTCAGCCGACAGTATTTTGAATAAATATTCATACCTACGGGCTACTGATACCTATCGCAGCTCGCAGTAGAATACCAGCGCCTTGCCGAGATTTTACAGTGGCACAATTCTTTATACGAGGCGGAAACTCGTCTCGTACACTCGGTGTTTTTTATCCGGAGAGTTTTGCAGTTAGCAAGGCTCTTTCATGTTTTCTTTGTGCTACATTCACCTCACCGCTCACCAAATCGCCTATAAGGAAGCTCCCTGAATTATTATTTGGGCCTAACTTTATTACTTTCCTTATACCTAGCATAAACAGCTTGCTCACCACATACCGCACACCGCATCTGAGGACATAAGTCTCCTTGGCGGTGCCCACATACACGGAAAATTTGCTTGTTGTCAAACGAGAAAAGCTGCCCAAAGGAGCTCTTTGTAATCTGGTAGCCTTAGCATCTTTGTGCTGAAAGAAAGTAATCTAGAAGTACATAATATGTACTTCATTGGATTAAGAAAAGATGGAAGTGAATTCTTCACTGATTGGGATTAACTTGATTGGACATGATCGATTCGCCGAAATGATTACAAAACTTTTTAAAAGCTTCGAACCTAGCATACATATTGGAATAACTGTTTCCGGTATAACTATTTATATCCGGTATAAGAAAAAGTTTACTTATATTATACTAAGCTTCTTCCATAGTTTATTTTCTGACCATGTCATATTTTTTTGTGTACATTTATGAACAAGCTGTGTGTTACATCTACGTTGCACATCTATTGTATTGTATTGGTTTAAGAAGGTAAACATGAACAAAAAATATAATATATGAATATATCTCTAGTTACAAATACGTTATTTGTTACAATAATAAACAAATGTAAAACGTAACTAATGAAATCCAAATCGATCAAAATTGATAATGATATTTATTTACTGATGCATTATTTTAATACTGTGGTGTTTTACACACGAAATTTTTTCTAAAAAACAATCCGTAAATAAACAATATTTTCTGGGCATCATGAGACTTTTAAAAAAGAGAATATTTAATGTGAACAATTAAAAAAAGACAGTTCTCAGATATTACATCACTCACAAATTAACATTGGTCATAAAAATTATTATTACATACCGAAATATGCCATTAATAAATGTTTACACGATTAGATGTATATATAAAAAAATGGATAGTGGAGCTAGGTAGAAGTAAAATGGATTGTCTCATTCGCCCATACCAATATTGAATCAACTGCTCCACAAGTGTATAGCTTATGTTAGGTTTTAATTATTTTCATTGTGTGTTTTGTAATATAAATAATATAGATGTACATAAATACCTTGTTTTTAAAACTGTCTGAATATTTCTTAATTATCTTCGTTTTTTTAAGTTAGTCTTCTTTGTTTATTCTCAAATGTAATTTAAAAAAAGTATATTGTTAAGTGTCCTCGGCACGGGAAACCCCAGTGAGGTCACATTATTTTTACTATTAATTATAGTTTGTAAGCAAAAAATATGAATAAATAAATAAATAATAAATCTTTTATGCATAAATACTTTTAAATCTCTGGAAACATAACATGTTTTTTATAATTTTTTCAAATTCAAGATAAATACAATACACCTTACAACTGAAAAATATGACACATGACAGATTGCAGGATTATTACAGCGTTATATGATTTTGGATCCAGGCATAAGTTTGTATGGTCGCTATCCCAGCTCTATACAGAGTATAACTTTATGCGAGGTTCATAATAAATATTTTTTACTATGCCATCCGTATTCTACCACTATGCCTAGCTATAATTTGATATCAGATCTATAAGTAAGGCCCTTTAAGTTTTAAGCAAACAGCTTAAAGCTGAAACGAAAGTCGGTTGTCGGTGGATTTTCATTTATTCAAAACAAATCTAGCCAATTTTTGAAGTCATCAAGAGCAGCTCTTGTGGTAGCTTTTTCCAACTATCAACAACCATATTTACTATTTATGTACTGGTTTTCTTCAGCCTGAGACTATGGTCTCGAAGTCGAGCATCCTGTTTCAGTTTGAACATGGAATTTATACTGTGGCAGCTAAAGTGACTTTTAACTATTTTATGTCTCTTTCACGTTACTGCTTTCTCGTCATTCCTGCAGCGTCATGAGACTGGCGTTGTTTCGGCAAGGTTACATGTATACGCCTACATTAATTATGTTTATTGGTTAAATAATTTGTAAGAAAAAACCTTAGATACATAAAATAAAAAGGCCGATTTCGTCGGCGCTGTAATAGAAATCAACTCACTTTTGAAATAGTTCTTTCCTCTGTTCTGTAGTCCATGGCCTTCCGTAGAATCCTAAAAATATATTTAATCATGAAAACGCACGAATATTTAGAAGCAAAACGATAGTTCTTTTTGTATGCAGAAATCTCTTTGAATAATTCATCGAGTAACGGCGTATACCATCCCCAATGGGGCGTATAAAAGCGAGTAAAGTGTATTAAATATACGTAAGTAAATGGGAATAAATACATACCTTCTACGACTCCGCAAATAAAATTACCGCTTTTTACTGTGGAGAGAGTATCGGCTGAATCCACTGCCATGGTCGATACACGCCAAATGTCAAATAGTTTGGTTAACTCAGTTGTGCGTAGTGAAACGTTTCAACTTCCAACTGTTTCACGATGAATGTGACTGTATTTGTTGATTTATTGTAAAACAAAACAATAATACGGCATATCCGGATATTACTGCACTAGAGACTTTTGCAAGTGCATAAACTTGTGAATGTGAAATGTCAAAAGAAAAGTGGGAAATATTATTTTTACCTCTGGCAAGTAATGAATAGTTTGCATCCACATAAATATTTTTCGTGGAATAAAAGTACTTACTTACCTTTATATAAAATGTTAGGATATTATTATTTTGTGACTCTAAAATTTTTATTTCTAGTATAAACAGCTTAGTTTTTTGACTTACATATTTTTTTGTATTTTACGGGAAAGAGAGTATATGGAACGAAATTAAGAAAAATAAACCACAACACTTCAATTTAGAAAAAATATTTCTGAATTTTTATTGCAACTGGCGGGAATCGAATCTACGACGCCAGTTTCACAGTTAGCCGTTTAACTAACTGTGTCATGCTACTTCTCATAATTAGTACCTAATATTGAACAATCAGAAATATTAGTAATATATTTTTTAAAAGGCAATAAAAAGATTAACTGTTTTTTCCTTTTGGTGTTTTAATATTACTAATTACTAACGATCAAACAACTGACACTTACGTTTGTTAGTATTGTTTTTGAGATCTTTTAGACAACAAGTTACAAAAAACCAAGTAAATACCAAAAGTAATAACGTAATTTTATATTTTCATTGTTCCATATTATAATTACTGGTAAATATATATTGGGGATTACAAAAAATCCCATCATCTCTATTTTATCGTACCTATGAGTTTTGGAAAGAAAAAAGTATATTCTTTTTGAAGGTTTTTGGGAATCAAATAAAATGCTTTTTAAAATATGACAATTCTTTATTTAACAAAGATGCCTATTATTAATGACTAGACAGTTAAATATTAATTGATACAAAATAAATATTTACAGAACACTTTTAAGTACATTCTCTGACGTGATATTTTATTTATTTAATAAAACATCAATTTATTTTAAGTACGTATTTTTTAAAGTACCACAAGAACGTTTTCAACATTATATGGACATGAATGAAAACTATGGACACTTATTATAAAAAAAACACCTTCAGTTAATCGATGTAATTACCCTGTACAATGAAGCATTTTAATACATTTGTTTATTTACATGTTAATAATTACAAATACCAAATTTAACATAGCTTATTAAAGATAGTGGAGAGATAGAAACAATGTCAAGTGAATTCATTTTCTCTCACCTCTATTCAAATTATTCCACCCTCCAATATTTTTTTACCAGTATTTGAACCCATACGCGCATGTCCAGGAAAAAACATGGCCGCTAGAGAAGGCCATGAAAATCAGTGCTTTTGATGCAAAATGTTGGATAGCATAATAATCGATACTCTTCAATCAGAAATAATATTTTTTAAAAACTATTATTCCTCTTAGAGCCAGTTGCACCAAAAATACTGAATTTGAATATTTGTTGCATTTTCGTCAACATTTACAAAATAAGTTAGAAAGTATTTATATAATACACACTAATGTGATCGGTAAAAATGTTAAAAAAATATTGAATAAAAAATATACACATAATATGAGCTGTTGAATCTTTGGATTCAAGCACTTAAATTGAAATATTCTTTGGTTACAAATTTAATAATGACATTACAAATAATAACAATTTGAAATGGTGATAAAACAAATAATTCAGTATAGCGATTTCCGACTGTACAAATTTAAAAATTCTTACAATATTTTCATTACTTGTAACAAATTATCAACAATGAAATAATAATAATATTTAACACATATTTGTATCTATAAGCTAGCCGCCATCAGACTAAACTGTCATTTTTTATTTCTCTATTACACTGGCAACACATTAAAAAAAATACATTTTAAGTTGTTAAGTACATTGCATTCTTACAGAAAATTTCTTCATGGATATGATTATTTATGATAGTTGCAGGATGTTCATATTGCATGCTTTATTGGTATAATGTTACAATATAGCATTCTATATTTATACATATATGTAGAGTATGTGATGCATTTGTATGTACATATTTGTAAATGTGTATATGTATGTATACGTGCATGCATGTTGGTGGCATATCGTCGGTCTAATTTGTAAAACTCGTAAGTCTCAAACTTACTTTTGTTAAAGGGAGAGTAAAAAGAATTCTAGTCCCTGAACTGGTACCTGAAGCGTAAAACTGATCATCTTACCTTCATGTTACAACAATGATCAAGATACGCTGCGATTGGTGTACAAATGAAGTGCCCTACGCACCATTAGGCGCGGAAAAGGAATGATGATGATGAAACATAGTGTTACTTCTGTAGTGAATGGTAGCGAAGTTTTTATATATGTAAAAAAAAATTAAACACTTTACGAATGTATAAGTTTAATATACATAAATTTATATTAGGGTCAGTTCGTTCTAAATAATTAACTCCATAGAAATAGTAGATATATTTTTCTTCATTTGGAATTTTTGCCGCTTTTCATATTGACATTTTTTAATGTTATTTATTAATTTAATTTATTGTAAAAATCGTATGGCCATTGACAAAAAACAAGGTATAACAGATATCATAAAAAAGACTGATTACAGTTTTATCAGCTTACATTATGATGGATTTAGAAGGAAAAAATAAAGAATAAGGGAGAAATAGCCATAAAAATAATAATAAATACTTCTACACATAGGGATACTTTTATGAATCTTCTCGCGACGATAGAGTTCAATTTGTTGATTTCATTTTTTTACATGCGACTACCCTTTGCTTCATTTATGGCCTCACTGATCATTGAACGTGGAAAAAATACGAACACTTGAAATCAAACATGATGATTTACATTAACATTATTGCACTTAATTGGGTTGAACTGACCAAACCTTATTGGTTTTTTCCGTTTTTAAAACAGTTTCATAATTGACATAAATTTGACGTTTCATCATCGGTGTGGCCATATATGGTATACTTGCTGATTATTTGGAATTTAAAAAATTGAACTCCCTTCACCCCTCTTTCCTTTACCTGTATCGATGTACATTAGTTTGTGTTTATATTTTAGAAAATAAATCATTTAGGTAATTTATAAAAAAAATATTGGCCTTTTTCTTTTTGCAATGTTTTATTTTATTATGATAAAATATATTATTTAGTTTTAATTTTTAAAATACCAATTACCCATTAAATAATAATTTGGACTGCGTCCAAAGGAATTTAATTTTGGTATGCAATTATGATGTTTATTCAGTCAAGCCATTTTGTAATAATTGTAAAAAAAATCTCTAACTATTTTTGCATTGTTTTTTTCTCATATTTTTTTGTTGTTCTTTTTTTGTGTATTTTTCCTTAAGTAGTCATTATTATTACGGATAACTTATATAGCGCCATTTTCGTAATATAATACCTCAAGGACGCTTTACAAAGTGATTATATAAAGAAATAAATTGAATTTCAACTTTTTAATTTGTAATTTAAGAAAAACAATTAATGTACTTTGTCATCTCGTGCTACGGATTTATTCAAAAGATTTAGAGAACAAGTGGGTTTTAAGTTTTTTCTGAAACATCACTTCACTCTTTTAGTTACGCACCTCTGCTGGGAAAGCATTCCATGCCGTAGGCCCGACCGCAAATGCGCGTTTGCCGAATTTAGTACGCTGTTTGCGTAGAGGTATAATAATTTTTCCTCTCGATGTAGATGTAGCTGATCTAAGTGTAAGACGTCTGTCAGCTAGTTCATCTGGAATGCAGAGTTCCCTTAGATATTCCGGAACAGAGTTCTGCAGTGACTTATACATAAGCCAACAGAGATTGTATTCCACCCTCTGTGGAAAACGTAGCCAGTGTAATTCCCGAAGTAGTGGAGTGATATGACTGAACTTAGAGAGTCATGTTTTTAAAGGTCCTTTGGCGTATACATTTAAAAATAAAATGAATTTGTTTTCGAAATTAATTACCAAGCACATTGGTATTTGTGTCCCCACACTAGTCTTTATTAAATAATATTTTTATGTATTTTTTTCTGCACACTTGCAGTAAAAAAAAACGAAAGTTTATAGTGTCTTGTCGACACGGAACATCCTAGTTAGGACACATATTCATTTGCATTTAATTCCTAACACCAATACCAAATAAAATTTGCATTATAAACTATTTTATTATTGTGCCCATTAAGTTTGCTGATAATTATTTGGACTCCGGGTGAATTAAATATACTAAATTTATGTATTAGGTGTTAACACAAGTTGTGTTCGTTTTTTTTTCCAAATTTAAAAATGAGCACCAATAGTGAAACGAAATGGTAAAGACGTTCAATCGAAAGAATTTTTTTTTTTTAATACAATCCTTCAAAAAGGAATGTCAAGTAGACACAAGTGAGAATTTTCGACACCTCCTTTTGTTCGCGTTCAATTGAGTGAATAAAGCTGCTCGCGATATTAATATCGCGTTATTTAAATATGGTGTAGATGCTGTTGTATTTTTTGTCGTGTCTTGTTCTCTTCATTTGGAAAAAAGCGGACCTACTGATGTTAACACCCATTAACATATTAATACTCATAGACATGCCTTGAGCCCTCAAAAATGATAATACTGAACTCATGCACAAACGCTCAGTCATGCCCAACACGTATTTAGTCGTTCTTCAACTGCCAGCCAGGCGTGACGTTTAAAATCGAAGCAAAAATGCCCGAGTGTGTCGTGAAAAAGTGTAAAACCCTTTTGGAGAAACATTGTAAAAAGGGTTGAGTAACTTTTCATTGGTAAATATTTGTTCACAGAGCTTAAAACAATTCATATTCATATATAAATATTATTTTTTGTAAACGTCAAACTACGTCAGGCGGCGCAATTTCGAAGCTTTTCTTAGTTACAGGGCTGCACTGATACGTTTTAAAAATATAATTTTGCATTCCCTAATATCCAGTCAAAACAAAAAAATTAGTCAAAATTATAAGGAATTTAAGGAAATAATCTGATTGGGATCCACCTAAAACTAATGTTGATAAAAATACAAACTGAGTATTCTTCAATTTTTGGTAGCATATGCATTGTCGTTGAATGCAGCCCTGGCATAAATATACAAACTTAGAAAATATGTGTATGTTTTTGTGTCACTACTTTTTCAAATATATGTCGAATTAATTGTCAATGTAAACACCCAATCCAAATCGCGTTAATACATAACAATTTGTTCGATATTTAAACTTCACAGCCACCTTGACTTCTTTTTCTTTTCTTCAGAAACCTGGCGGTTTTGTTTTTCGATGGTGCCACCGAGTTCCAATTTTCAAAAATATACCGCTGCTAAATGTCCGTAAGGGTGGCCATACTGTCATCCAAGAAGCGCGGCATTGTTGCCATGCACGCGCATGTGTCGGTTGAGGTTGCCAGACTGCGAAAATCTGAGGAATAAAATCAAATGTAATTTTTAACTGCCAAAATTTTTTTCTATTTTCTCTAATAATATTGACAAATAAAAATATGTCATGGAACATTATTGAATAATCATAATTATTATTCCCCACTAAACCTAGAGGTGCATAGGGCACTACATTGGTAAATCAAATGCAGCATATCCCGATAATCTGTTTCGTGAAGGTATGGCGCCAGTCCAGAAAAAATGAAAAACTGCAGTTCAAAAAACATTTAAAATCAGTATTTCAAATCCACCCTGCCAGGAATCGAGCCCAGGATCTTAACCACTACACAAAGAGGCGAACTTAATTTCAATCGAGTTACTTCTTCAGGTTTTTACCGGAGAGCAGTCATCGAGTCGAAAGCACTTGTCCGGGATTTTGGTTCCATTTCACAGACAGAACGGTATTCTTTATCCGTCCGGACACAGACCAAACATTCAATGATTGGATAGTAAAATTGAAGCGTCAATAGCAAAATTAGATCATTGGAATGAAATGAAAAAATATTCGATAGATACTTTAAAAAACTAAGTACAACAGGTTTTCTTTCAAAATCGAGTTTGTGAATAAAAAAAACGAATGATTAGGAAAAACATTCTGTAAGTGAAAAATCCACTTCAAAAATCAAAAACAGAATGCTTTATATTTTCTTTCAAATATTTTTTTTATTTTTAAATATTGGTGAAAGATGTTGATTTCAAATTTTATGTTATGCCCAGAATAAAAATTACTCTTAAAAAGCTTTAAAAAAAATGTGGGAGATATAATGCTTTGAAAGAACAAAAAAGCTTTAATTCCGATTATCTCGGAACTTGTTTTATTGACTTTATACATTCTGTCAGGAAAGCCTCGAAATATTGAATTCATGATTTTCACCCATGCCAAAAAAGTAACGTAGAGGAGATGTACCGAATTTGGCATACGTCTATAATATGAGATGACGCTGTTTCTCAAAAAGTAAGCAAGTACGCCCTTATTACCCAGAGTACCCACTTTCTCACCGACCGACCTAAACATGTTAGTACAAGCCCGGATGCCAGATGATCCACAAGCGTCAGAGACAACGATTTTATGCGTTTTCTTATTTTTTAATATTTTTTTTCACTTTATTATTTTTTAATATTTTTTTCTCCACAAAACAGTCTAAATGTTGTGTTTTCATTATGTGTTGAAGATAAATTCAAGTAGATTTTCTTCAGTGAATACGTTTGTTTGTACTGATATTGTTCCTAATATGGGACATTGTCCGAAATTAGGAACATCGTTTCTAATATGGAATCTAGTAGAACTAAATTTATTTATATATTCCAGGTTGTATCCAGGCTTCCAGAATATAAAACAGAACTGGAAGGCTTAAAAAAGAAAAGGGACATTTTGAAAAAAAAACACAAAATTAAAGGCAGGAGTGAATCCAGTGCAAAGCATGCCCTCATATGTACCATATCGAGTGTTCGGAGGGTAATAATATTGATTTAATATGTGATTGTCGCATGCTAAATAATAATAAAAAAATTATATTAGTAGCAATTTTTTGAAAATTCACTATTTCTATTGTTTTACTTTTTGTTTAAAATTATGACATTTGTAAGTTTTTTGAAAATATTTCGACGACGTTTTATGGTACATAGCTGTGCCTAATTAAATAATTAGGTACAATGCATAATACCGTATAAATAATTTGATTATAATTAATAAGATTTTTTCCCTAAGCTATTCCGTATTCGGTACATCTCCTTTATGTAAAAATTACCCATCTCAAAAAACATTGTATGTAAGATTTGTCTATGCGCCTTAAAAAAAGTATTCAAGAATCACCCATTTCAAAAAATATTATGTGTATAAAAAACCATAAAAATAACAACACAAAAATAATTGCATGCAAAAATTTGCTACCTCAAAAAACATAATTTGCATTGGTACGGCTTTTCTCCGGAGTGGATCCTTAAATGTTTTGTCAATGTTGAACTGTCAGAAAATGCTTTTTTACATGCTCTGCACCTAAAACAAAAATAAGTATTAAATTATACAAATAATTATGATTTTGAACACGTTTAAAAAAAAAAATGTATTTATTACGATAATATAATTACATATCGTTGCTTTTATTTGAATACAAAGTACCTATGTAAATTTTATCTGTATTTGAGATTATGATTGAATATTTTTCACTGTTCAAAATAGCATCTTTCCAACGAAGAAATTGTTGGCAGAAAAGAGATGAAACACATTTTTTGAATAAGGCTTTTTCAAAATTCAGTAGTAAAGTAGTTTATATTTCAACAATGTTTGAGTATGTCCAAATGCTTGCAGACGGGCTGGATTTCCTCCCTAAAGAGTTATTCATATTTTAATTTATTTCAAAAGAGAGGGAAAAAATAATTGAGAAGGAATGTGGAAGTCTAGGCATTTACAGGACTTATGTCCTGTTATTGGCTGGTTTAAGTGGCCTGTTTAAGTAGATGTTAAAAAATGGGCAGAATGGTGAATGTTACACAGTGTGTAAAGTGGCCCATTTAAACCAGCCAATGACAGGTCATAAGGCCTGTAAATGCCTAGACTTCCGTATTTTCTTCTCAAAAATGTTTTCCCTCTCTGTTGAAATAAATTTTAAAAGTTTATATTGGTTTGAAAACACTTGAAAAACATTTATACGATAGCAACAGTTTCGAATTAAAATTAATTCATTGTTCCAAAATAATATTACGATTAACAAAACAATAAGGGCGTTATATTAGGACAACATATCAAACAAGGGGTGGTATTCTGGATCTTCTCTAGAGTGATTAAATGAAAGATTTTAATATTTTTTATGCGAAGACACTTTGCTTCATATCTGGCCACACTGATAATTAAATGTCAAAATATATGAACACTTGAAATCAAACATGATGCCGCCAAACAGTCAAATCAGCCACTCAACATAACGGCTAGGCTGTTCATTTAATGCCGGCATTTAACTGAATGGCTAGGCCATTCATTAAATGAATTGAGATAAATCATCGTTCAACGTGCTGGCTGGTTGAAAGCTAACCCTTTAGAAACGGCCTAACCAAAAACCACCGAGTTAGGTTAGGAGGTTGGGTTAAGTTAAATGATGTATGAATCGGGTTATGGTCCCGTGTCTAGTGTTGCAGACTCACGGATCAGAGGTCCGTGGTTCGTACCCCACTCTACCCCAACTTGATTTCCGTTTTATAATAGTGAGTTTTTTACAACTCGCTGAAAATGGCCACAAAAATTGAAATATTTGGGTAAATTATGAGAACGCCAATGTAACTTTTTTTTAAATAAAAAAAAAAGTTAACATAAAAAATGCTATTTAATTAATTTAGTAAGTTAAGTTGAGGATTACCTGAATGTAGTTATGCGGAAAGCAGCCAGTCCTGAATTTAGAATAAATGAGATATTGGTGTTATCGCTTTCATAAAAAAATCTGTAATAATCACCTTCTGAAAATAGTGTCTTTCACAAAAACGACATTTCTCAATTTGCAGAAAACACCCACAACACTAGGAAATATTAACGAATTAAAAAAATCATTAAAACTGGTCAAATACAAACTTTGATTTTTGTTTGTAATGTGAAAAAAAACTTATATATTCCTTGTTTATCATTTGTTAAAGTCAAAAACATTCCAACTGTTGTGTAAATTTGTTTCTTCACTCTTTTCACAAAGGTGCAATTATCTCTGTTTATTTTTTTTATGGCTGGCTGCTTTCTGCATTACTACGTTCAATTATAAGAATGAAGTTAAGCAAAAAAACGATTTTATGATTATTAAGCTTAACCCAATATATCCTAACCTATAACCAAAACTAACTTCATACAAAAAATAAATAAATAAATAAAAACAGTTATTGTTGTATTCAAATTAAAGGCGCGATCAACGTTCAACGTTCAATTGAATCGGGTTGTGGTCCTGTGGCTAGTGTCTTGGACTCACGGACCAAAGGTCCGTGGTTTGCTACCCCAACTCGATTCCCATTTTCTAATAGTGAGTTATTTACAACTCGTTGAAAATGGCCCTCAAAATGAAATATTTGGGTAAATCATAAGAACGCAAATATTTATTTAAAAAAAAATAAAACCCTTTCGTCAAACGTTCATTCAACGAACGGCGTAGCCATTTAGTTGAATGCCGGAGTTTAATAAACAGCCTAGCCACTCAGTGTAGTGACTGTGTCCGTATTCTAATGGGTAGTTAAAATATATCTTAAATTTTATCTACAAAGTAAAATGAAGTTTTCCATATGAAAAATATAATATGTTTTTTTTTTTCAAAACATGTTCCATGAAAATGTGCATATTTATATGAAACAAATATAAATTTATATTCATATATCGTTGTTAGTTTATGCCGTCTCGATATGTACCGATGAAGGCGTTTGTAATCGCGGCCCTGATTTGACTATTTGGCGGCGACATCGTCGCTTTAGTTCGTTTTTGTACAACATACCGTTTGTAACGAAATGGAGCTAAGTATACAGGAGTCCTGAGAAAGCCTTGATTTGTAATATTTAAATCAAAAAAATATTTTAAAATAATTGTTTACCGAGTTTTTTAACGAATTTTGCTGTGGTCATTATTTATGTCTATTTCTTTAAAAAATCTTTAAAGTTCTATTGCGGAAGATTTGTGTTTTGGCCTGTTGGACAAAACCGAACTGAAGCGACGACATGTATGTAATTTTAGTGATTGCCAAATAGTGCGCATAGAATCCGCCAAAGTTTAACTAGAACGATAGATTTGGGCGCCTGTAATCGAAATGAGCATTTGCTATTCATATTTATGAATATAAAAAAATGTTACTACAATCTACTAAAGGGAGAAATACTTACCTATAGGGACGTTCACCGGAGTGTGTTCTCATATGAGTGGTAACACTTGAACTTTGGCTAAATCTTCTGTGGCATATTTGACAACTGAAAAAAAAAAGAATTAATATTTTAAAAAGGATACCAAAAATAAGATTCATTCCTAAAAGTTATTTTTTACAAATTTAAAACTGATATGATTACTCTAAAAAAGATAAAACTGACATTGTAACTTCTGTCCAATCAGAAACCTCGGTGATTTTACCATCTAGTATTTTATTGGCCTGAAAATTAACATGGCTGTTGTCGTTATATAAAAAAAAACATGCCGTAAAATACGCTAAAGATGGTTTTGTACTAACAAATTACAACAGAGATGAAGAACATTTAAGAGAAGGTAATATGGAAGTCTAGGCATCTACAGGGCTTATGACCTGTTAATGGCTGGTTTAAGTGGCCACTTTACACACTGTAATATTCACCATTCTGCCCATATTTGAACATCTATATTCCTTCAATGAAGAAGTTCAGTGGTTTTTTTTTTAAAAGTATTTGTTAATAGACTGTTAAATTAAGTCAATTTTTTTTTTAAAATTTTTTTATATATCGTATTATCGGCGCTACGATTTTTCAAAGTTTTGTATTTCTGAAATAACACCGCGTGTAACGTCAGAGGTTCATTTCCGCTTATTCTCATTCAGTTCTTCCCATCGGTCCAGAAGCGACAAGTAGACCGGAAATCTTCCATAGCTCTCAGATCATAGGTTGATTCACATTAACCAGTGACGTCATTAAAAATAGTGCGTTTTTATCAAAATATTTTTTATTATTTTTTCTGTACATTTTCAAGAAACTTTGCAGTACAATTTAATGCTCTAATTTTTACCCCGCGTAAGAAAAAAAAATTTGTATCCAATTTCCCGTAGGGCTGAAGTTCCTCATTATTTTATCTGTTGAAGTTTGTGAAGTTAAAGATATGAAATTTTTATTTATGCCGGTGAGATTCATCTAATTTAATTATTTCACCTACATACTTAGGCAACGCCTGAAAATGTTATTTTTTCCATTTTTATACTTCTTCATGGACCAGGTGGATTTATCAACAATATTTTGATTTTATCTAAATTTTCGTAGACAAGGACTGGATTCAACTCCCAGGGCTGGTATTCCAAACGAAATTATAGCGCGGTATAGCGCGTTTTTAGGTACTAAATACGCATTATAGCGCGCTGGAATACCAGCCCTGGGGAGCTGTTTATATTAACATATTACAACAGTGCCAGGCTACTTAAATCAGCTATTGACAGGTCATAAGCCCTGTAGATGCCTAGTCTTCTTTTTTTTACATTTTCTCGTTACTAATGAGGAACTTAAGCCCTACGGGAAATTGGATACAAAAATGTTTTCTTGCGCGGGGTAAAAATTAGAGCATTAAATTGTACGGCAAAGTTTCTTGAAAATGTACGGAAAAAATAATAAAAAATATTTTGATAAAAACGCACTACTTTGAATGACGTCACTGGTTCACGTGAATCAGCCTATGATCTTTTGATTTAGTTTAATAGTTTTTTAATAAATAAAATAATATTAAAAAACCACAGAACTTCCTCATTGTTTTAATAGATGAAGTAGGTTATATATTTAATTGAAAAATACTCAAAATCCCTTTGTTCGAAAGTGGTATTAGTTTGTATTTGTTTAAGTTGTCTTTGTGTTGAGGATCTAGTGATTATATTATTTGTATGTGATGTTTTGTAGGGGTTATGTCTTTCATTTGAGTAGGAATAGTTTTGGAATCTGTAAGTGAGTATTGTTTTAGGGTATAATTGCTTTGGTGTCATAAGTTGTGATTTGTGGAATATTTTTTCAGTAGATGTCTGTATCGGGACTCTGACTATTATTTTAATTATGGATTTTTGTGCAACAAATACACTATTTAAAACTGTGTCACTCGCACCATCCCATCCGATTATACCGTACTCCCAAATCGCGTCTTATATGAATTAATTTTAATTTGAATAAATATGCTTTTTAGTTTTTTTGACATAATTATCTATTTTTTTTAATTATTTAAAATTTTCTTGAAGAGCTTTCAAATGGTAGAGATACGCTGCTTTAAGTGTAGGTATCATAGTAGAGATAATCGGATGATTGAGATTTGTATATTGTTCAGGCCAACTCTCAACCACATCTATATCCTATCCGCCCTTCTCATTTTCCTAGCGCACTGCACGTAACAATGATAATACGTGTGAGTTCCGGAAACAACATAAAATGTTGAGTACTAATCGAACATCAAACAAGTGAAGTGTTTCCAACTAATAATTAAACAAGCGAACTGTGCCATCTAGACCGATAGCTCCATACAAGCTGGCCAGCGTCTCACGACCGCCAGCTTCACCAGGGTTCCAGCACACGTCACGCTTCATCATCAGCAGGTTAGTGGAGTTGCGCAACCTTCTTTCCTCAACAACACAGCATAGTATCTAAATTTTCCTCCCCCCAAGACGAGGTATTCGTCACACGTCCAATACTCAACGTGTATATATAAATATATTTATTTCATACCTAAATGGTTTCTGGCCAGTATGTGTTCTCACATGGGCAGTCAGGTTAGCGGCTTGAGAAAAACTCTTATTGCAATCAGAACACCTGAAAAAAGTAATGAATAAATAAATATTCAGTTTTGAGAATAGGTCAAGAATTTTGGAGTTTAGTAAGGAATGCGTGAAGTTATTATGAAAAATACAGTTTCAATTTCCGCGCCGACAAATTTGGGGTTTAAAATAATTGAGTAGAGCTTTTTTTTTACAATAGGTTGTACGTTTGTTTTCAAGCACCCTTTTTCAATTTGAAGATCCTCCATATTAAAGGGTACAATCTTAGAGTAATATTTCTCTAGAGGAGCTCTTTAGCTCTATTGCATAGAACAGAAGCGTTCCAAAGTTTTGGTTTGGTTTTTAGTTTAACAACAAACGTGTAACGGACGGTTTCGACCCGAGTACCCACGGCCCGTTGTATTGCTATAATATGTAGCTAACTTCGCGGCAAATAATCATATAATATTCTTTCTTCATATGGGTGACTCTTTTAGCCATAGGCGTGTTATTACTCTGTGAGGATACTCTGTGGATTATTTTGCCTTTATACAACAAAGACTGATCGAGATACTTTGCGACTGGTCTTTTAATGCAGTGATCCATGCACAATGGAACGCAGGCAAAATAATGATGTTTAAATTAAAAAAATATATAGTTTACCTATACGGTCGTTCGCCGGAGTGCGTTCTCAAATGTGTTTTCAGCGTGCTCGGTCTAGCGTAGGTCTTGCCACAAATTCTGCACAAATTAGGTTTTTGCTCATCTTCAGACCCCGAGCACCCACTCAAGGAACCTATCTGAACCTTCCCTCCACCAACAGAATGACCATTTTGCAAACTGACTCCATTCCCCACATGGGGATAACCAATATGAGAGTTCAAATGACTCTGATTTTGGCTACCCAAAATCTGGTACGTTGGACCAACAGAAGAACAATTCAACTGGTGCTCGTTCGTCAGCTGTAACTTGGTCGAAGATCTTGTTTTGATTTGGCTATGATTAGGACTGCCAAAGCATGATTTATTCTGGACCATATTTGGATTCAGCGCTGCGAAGTTTGGCGGGGTTTGCTTCTGTGAGAATATGTTGTAATTCGACCCGTTTTGTTGGCATTTTTGGTTCGCTGATGTTATTTGTATGGGTTTGAACGAGGATGTTGCTGTGATCAGAGGATCTGATTGGTTTGGTGTCCTGAAGTCTGCTGTGAACGAGTATGTAGCGGAGCCTGGGTATGGTGCGGGACTTATGACCCCCTGGTTCTGGGCGTACATGACGTTCATCGGAGATGATGAAGGATTTTGACCCCATTGCATCTTAAACAAAACAAGTTGCGAAATTGCATTTTTCAAGGCAGTTATTCGAAAAACATTTAAGAGAATACAGAATATTATATGATAAAAGTGCTTATGAGATTTTTTTATGATGTTCCAACTTTTCTAATTTACGAGTACAATAAAAATTATGAAATGTGATGGACATAAATAAATTTATAGAAATAAACAAAAATTCACAATGAATCTTTTGAATGTATATCAATTTATACCTACTTATGCATTTTTTAACAAGCTATGATAACCGTTCTGAATAATGATTAATATTGATATAATCACCCACACAAAGTCAAACTTGGTAAACTTAGTAAAGATAACAGACAGCGGAGTTGCCAAGAAAAATAAGGCTAAGTTATGCTGCTTTCGGCAAGCTGAAATATATTTATGAAAATAATTAAGTCCCTGTATGTTTAAAAAGACAGGTTGAAAATATTTGTTTTTAATATTAATTATGTAAGACTGCATGTTTTCTGAATAAAATAAAATACATAAAAAAAAATAAAGAAACACAAAATCCCATTTTAAAAAAAAGTTCAATGCTCGGTAGTGACCCCTAAACATGTTTTTTTAATCTTAAATTTTGTAGTAGTGTTTTTTTATATCATAGAACAAAAAAAGAGGGTGTCCTGAGGTGCTGTTCTGAGCCGCTCTCGCGGCACAAAAAAGCAATTTTTCTCGTGTATTTTGTATGTAAATACTCGAGATAATACGGCCACGAGAGCGTTTGGAATACCACCCACGGGTAGATTTTAACTGTTAGTTTTTAAGCCCTACCCTAATACACTTGAACGCAATTGAATGTCGCATATTATCATACGATTATTATTTATTTTCAAATTAAAATAGGTTTTATTTAAAAATGTGATAATATGAAATAAAATGAAATAAAATAAAATAAAATGAAATGAAATAAAATAAAATAAAATAAAATAAAATAAAATAAAATAAAATAAAATAAAATAAAATAAAATAAAATAAAATAAAATAAAATAAAATAAAATAAAATAAAATAAAATAAAATAAAATAAAATAAAATAAAATAAAATAAAATAAAATAAAATAAAATGAAATAAAATAAAATACAATAAGAAAAAATAATATTATTAAATTACCTGCGGGCACATTTGGTCAGGTGGGTATCCATGCATGGTCATATTCATAGAGACATTAACACTCATAGTAGGAAATACTCCCCCTCCACACGAATCGTAGCACCCTGGCCCGCCCATCACCATCTACGGAAAACAATATTTTTAATTTTGTACTAAAATTATAAAAGATTTTTTTTAACAATAAGAAAAACTTGCGTTTTTACGAATTTCACAAATAGACATATTATGCCTATGCTCTGAGGCTGCACACATTTTGCAATATATCAGTCAATTAGATAGGTTCATATAAAATGTCTGCCTTAAAACAGGTTGTACCTAGTTAGGCAGACTAAACATAATCTAGAGAAATCTATTACCTTAGTATGTATGTAGTAGATAAAGAATATGTAATTTTTGTTAATAAACCATTATTATTATTATTACTACTATCTATCCTTTGTTTTTACGATTCATCGGTGTTAATAGGGAAATATCACATCTTACGAATATCGATAAAAATATATGAAATTGATTTGAAATAATTAAATGTATTTTCAAAATCAATATGGATATTGTGGAGAAATGTTTTCATTCATAAATGCAAAAAAGAAATTCAATACAAAAACGTTCGCAGAAAAACGCGACGTGATTGGCCTTGGTTGTTATGACGTAAATATTCGTGATATAATTCTACACGAATTTCAATGGCAAGGAACAAATAAAGATAGATCGCAACGTATTAGGGGCGTGGCCAATGGAATGACCGTTTTTGAGGGAATTCAAAATTACAAATTTAAAAGTAGGTATTTTTTGTGCTACGAATACGTTTTTGTGCAAGTTTTTTTTTTACTGGAGAGTGTTTCATAAACCTTTTTTACTCAAACCCTTTATAGGGCAAAGACCGGAATTGGTTGATACATTAACCATTATTTAATAGCTTTAAGGGTCATATTTCCAATATCTTCCATAGAAATTTCAACTTTATGACTTCAATACACAGAACAGAACGGTCGTCGTTATTCCAACCGCGTGAAGTTGGCGCGGTTACCTAGAAATCCATGTGTTTATGCCGTTGTCAAAACGGTTGTAAAAAAATGTAATTACTGATATTTACAGTTATATTTGTGTTTCTACTTATGTTTGAATAGGGTTGTGGACCCGTGGCTAGTGTTGCGGACTCACGGATCAGGGGTCCGAGGTCTAAACCCCACTCTACCCCAACTTGGTTTCCATTTTCTAATAGTGAGTTATTTACAACTCGTTGAAAATGGGCGACAAAAATGAAACGCTTATATTTAATTAAAAAAAAAAAAAACAAAAAAATACTTATATTTGTAATTGTTTATATTCTATAATAAAATTTTGTAAAGAATATCTGTGTATTTTTATTTTATAAATTTATTTTCTAACATAACTAATCATTGCAATACAACAATCAAAATTTTGTTTTTCGGAAAATATATATTTTTTTTTTTTTTATGAAATCTATTTTATGTGGGCAATAAGTATTTCAAAATATAACATTTAAATTTCAAATTCTAAAATGAATCATTTGCCCTATAAAAGGTTACAATTTTTAAAAAAACGTGATATTTCCCTATTGCACGATTGTGGTATACACTCGTCACTGGGTGTGGATAGAGAAATGGTTTATTATGATTTACCTGAGGATGTAGAGACAGGTCCTGTTGTCCGTAGGGAGTTCCAAGTTCGGCCCCCGGGTGCACCACGGCGTGCTTCAAGGAAAGGAGAACGTCTGCTACCTCGTGAGGTTGTTTTTCTTTTAGTTCACCCCTGAAAATATTCAATATCTTAGTGCTAGATGCATCATAGAAAGTTAAGTGGGAAAAAGTAAACAGTTGTTTTTAGAATTTTTTTTTTTTAGTAAAAACAACATTGAAATCCACCCACTTACCGGATCCGTTTTAGGGGTCTTATAGTTTTATACCCGTATGCAGAGACAAACCTTAAGGCGAGGAAAGTACATTCTATTGTCTTCACCTTCGGGTTATTCTTTGCATTTGAAATTAGAATATACTTTCCTCACCTTAAGTTTTGTGTCTGCATACGGGTATTAGAGGTTGTTTATTCAGTTTTTCTTTTCTTCTTAATATGAAACCCTTTTTTAAGATTTCCAGGTTATCTAATTTTAATATTTTATTATCAACAATCCGGTGTCTTTATTAAAATTGTGATCAGATAGATTGTTTGCGAATTCAGAAAAAAATAAATATTTAGGCACTTTAAGAGTTCTTTTACATTATATTAAAGTTTATCTTAGTTTTTTAAATATATATTGAATCACAATCATTACTGTTTGATTGGCATATGCCAGAATTATTATATTTAGGGGCTTTAACTTTGTGATTTTTTAACAATGTTTCTATATTATTTATATAGAATGCGGCTTTAATGGTTGATGGTAGGGAATTTGATAATTATTTGGAAAAGTGTCATTTAAAAAAAGAATCCGCCTGTAGAAACCGGCTTGTAGAAACTGGTCGGTAGAAAAAAAAGTGGTTAAAAACTTTTGAGTAATAATGCGTGAACCTATAGAGAAGTCCTATCACTATGTTTCATAGAACGCAAACGATGTTGGTTAGCAACCAGTTGGTGGCCATTTTGTTTTAATTGACAACATAAACATAACGGTGCGATCGGATGCTTTTATAGCTGTGCTTGGCTTTGTTTGTAAATAACTTTGATATTTACGTTATAATAAATAAAAATCGACTATGGTGAATTGCAGTATGTTTGGTTGCAGCAGTAGGAGCGTCAAAGGTGTTAAAGGAGACAGTTTTCACATGTAATTGATTTCGAATATTTTACATATCAGGGTGAAATTTATGTACAAATAGAAGGAGTAGCCATGGGTTCTCCACTTTCGCCAGTGATAGCGAATTTCTTTATTGAAAGATTTGAAGATACAGCATTGGATACGGTAATTTAGTACCTAAAGTGTGGCTGAGGTATGTAGACGATATCTTTGCAGTCTGGCCACATGGGATAATTGAACTGAATATTTTTATAGAACATAAATTCATTACATCCCCCGATAAAGTTCACAATGGAACTACAAACTAACGACTCTCTTCCATTCTTAGATGTTTAAGTAAAAAGAAAATAAAACGGCAGTCTTGGGCATACGATACAAAGGAAATCAAGTGGATATTGGTCTGCCTCATGATGTACTGGTTAGTGTGTTTGCCTGCTATTATTTCAACAATAATAATAAAAATACAGTGAAACTCAAATATCCGGATTCATCTGTTTTACGTTATTTCTGAGTGTACGTATCGAGAATCGGCCTTGTAATCGCTCAGTAGATAAATACAGATGATCGTTGCATACTCTATAGGCAATTGTCAAAAGTCATATAAAAATCATATTCGAGCAACGATTTTTTACTTGAATTGGGATTTATTGAAGTTTATATATTTTATTTTAAAAAATAAAAATATTTGCGTTCTTATGATTTACCCAAATATTTAATTTTGAGGGCCATTTTCAACGAGTTGTAAATAACTCACCATTAGAAAATGGGAATCAAGTTGGGGTGGAGTGGGATTCGAACCACATACCTATGGTTCGTGAGTCCGAGACACTAGCCACAGGACCACAACCCGATAATCGTTTTGAAGTGGGCACTTTTTATCCCAGAAACCTATTTAAAATATAAATGAGAACTATTTTAAATGTTAATGAAGTAAGAAACGTGAATTAAACCTTTGGGGTTATTCATTGGTTGATTTCGATCACATCATGTCGAGATGACCAGTAGGTAGAACATACCGAGGTAGATACAGATAGTAAAGAAGTTAAGTATACCGTCTCGATATGTACAGATGAAGATAGCGTTCATAATCGAAGCACCGATGGGTCTCGGTTTTGTGGCGTCAAATTCGCCATACGTCCTCTCCCTGTCTGCCATGACCCTGATGGTAAGGTCAGAGATCATGTTGCCCGGGAGGACCGCTCTAGGACGCCAGGGAGCAGGACTTACTGAAAGTCTTGCTGTTGTCATGCAGGGTGACGTTTTACGGCATTTTATAGGTAGGGTATAGTTTACCTTCAAGCAGAGTTTAACTCGCCGCGCGCCGTGGCGAACTGCAGTCATTCGAGTCGAGAATTTATACTATTTAAATAAATGATATTTGAACAAAAAAAAAATTCAAGAAATTTTGTTATATTTATATATGCATCATTTTGAGATATTTATATTTTGCAGAAAATTTATATTTGCACTGTTTTTAGATATTTATATTTGGACTGTTTTTAGATGTTTATATTAGGTCTGTTTTTATAAATTTATGATCTCTTATTACATGTTATATATTTGCATTGTTTTGAGATATTTATATTTGAACCGTTTTTGAGATATTTATGATCTTTTGTTACGTGTAATTATATTTGGGATATTTAGAGATATTTATATTTGCACTGTTTTGAGATATTTAAATTTGCACTGTTTTTAGATATTTTTTTCTTTTATTTATTTACAATTTTAAAAACCCGTTAGGGTTACATTAGAAATTTAATATTGTCTAGTCATTTTATGTCTCGTCTAGTCTAGTTAGTTCAGTCATCATGTGCTTTTATATTTGGACTGTTTTTAGATATTTATGATCTCTAATTGCATGTAATTATATTTGCATTGTTTTGAGATATTTATATTTGGACTGTTTTTAGATATTTATATTTAGACGGTCTTTAGATATTTATATTTGAACTGTTTTTAGATATTTATGATCTTTTGTGCACTGTTTGGAACATATATTTGAAATATTTATGATCTTTTACCTACATTTGCACTGTTTTTAGATATTTATGATCTTTGGTTAAATTTATATTTGCACTGTTTTGTTATTTTTATATTTGCAAGGTTTTGAGATATTCATATTGTGTACCCACATTTTGTTTCTATTATTATTTTTTTCTTTGCAAAAGGCATCATCCCAATTTCCGTATATGCACCCAGTGGTGCAAAGGGCACTTCACTGGTGCTTCAATTGCAACGCATCTCGATAAAAAATATGAATAAATGAATAAAATAGACTGTTTTATCATGCTTATTTCATACAACATTGTAAATTTACCAGAACTATCAGTGGCAGATGTTTACAGAGCAGCAGAAGACCGTTCCAGTAGAAGGGAGGCTGTCCAGACGAGCCTTGCCTGATGTCGGGCGTGATTACCATCCTCAGACACGAGGCATGGATTCAAGAGAGTTGTTTTAATATTATAAAAAAATGATATCTTTCGTATTATTCTAACAGCCTTTAATAAAATCCCTAAAATTTTATGTGGGTTATCATTTGATAACCCACGTACAGGCCATGCCTTTGAGTAATAGTACGTGAAAAAAAAACCAATTCTGTATGGACCAAGGTGTACATTGTAAAAAATAAGTATTTCTTGATTTTGTGTAAAAAATTGTTAATCGTGTTATGGAAATAAAAGACGAGTGATACTTTAATCAATAAAAGAGAAATAATCAGTGAAGGGTTTTATCGCTTTCGCGACATCTTCGAGACATGTATCTTTATTTATACAAAAATGGTAAAGACAGAGAATTCAATTTACATCAAAGTAATTTAATTGATCCTTGGTTACAAAGGTTTACGAAGTGTGCAAGGAGAGTGATTTGCTAATGAATGTGCAAAAGTCGAACGTCATGGTCTTTGAAAGAAATGTAACTATGACTGAATGTAAGATTGTAGTAAATGGAGATAGTTTGAAACAGGTCGAAGAATTTGTATATCTGGGTAGTATGTTTACTAGAGATGGAAATATGGACAAGGATATTGAAAGGAGGGTTAGTGCCGGTAACAGAGTTAATGGTGCCTTAAAGTCTGTCGTAGCAAATAAGTGTCTATCGCAAGAGGCTAAATTAGCAGTTCATAATGGAGTTCTGGTACCAACCCTAATGTATGGAAGCGAAGCATGGAGTTGGAAAAAAAGGGACGAAAGTAGACTGAATGCTGTTGAAATGCGATCCCTCAGGCGAATGTGCGGAAAAACAATGTATGATAGGTGCCCTAATGTCGAAATTAGAGCAGAATGCAAGGCTGAGTTAAGCATTATTGACAAAATTAAGAAAGGTCTTTTGCGATGGTTCGGTCATGTGGAGCGAATGAATGATGAAAGAACGGCTAAAAAGATTTATGATGCGAATGTGTCTGGTTGTAGAAGTCGAGGAAGGCCGAGAAAGACATGGCATGATCAAGTACAACAAATTCTTGAAAGTGGTCATGTGAAAAGTCGGAATAATCGACGTGCGTGCATGAGAAGATGTATGAATGTGAAGGAAGCAAAGGAAGTGTGCCAGGACAGAGTGGTGTGGCGTTCTATCCTCTCTGCCTACCCCTCTGGGGAAATGGCGTGATGGTTAGTTAGTTAGTTAGTTAATTTAATTGAATTATTTTACGCCTGAGATCTAAAAAAAAAACATGACAAATAAGAATAAAAGAAATCACATTAAAAAAAATAATAAAGATGTATATTAAATGCTATATAAATAAAAAAATTAAAAATATAAAAAAATAGGCTTTAGAACAAAAAGACTCATTGACATGAACGCTCTAAAACCAAAGCTTTGGTTTCCAGCAAACGGAGAGCCATTAAAATTAGTCTCACTACTCACTACAGACGGTAATGGGATATAAATACCAACTTTGAAATGCATTCACCTATATCCAGAATACATAGGTATGAAAATAAGTTCGAAAAAATATTTGATATTTTTAATACAAACTCTGTTAATGCATTAAAATGTAATCTCACTCGTTATTTTTTAGAAAAATAATGAATTTATTTAAAAATATATTATTAAATTTAACTTTGTTTTTTTGGATCCGTATTTTTGTTTATTTCTTTATATATAACTCTACATTTGTGGATTTATTGCCAAATTCCAACTTCTTCCAACCAACTGATAAAATAAAGGTGTTATTAAGATTATTTAAGCTTTCAAAAAACGTATTATTTATAAAATCTTATTGTAGCATTATTTTTCTTTTTCATTATAACCTAGCTAAATACTAGTCACTTTATGTTTATGTTAAATTATTCTCAAGTTTAATTTGCTATATTTATATTTAGAACATCACTTCAATTTGTTTTCTTTTATTTGTGTTTCTTTTTTACTTTATTGCAGTTTAAAAAAAAAAAAGAATACTTATTTGTTTAGTTTTAATTATTTAGTTGAATTTTCTAGTTATATTTCAAATTATATATTACATAATGAATTGTTCACTGCTGTGATTATTTCTGTAAAACTTTTTATTGTAAAAGGTTCTTTGAACCGTTGATATATAATTAAATAAATAAACGAACTGATGGAATCCGGATTCAGAAATAAATACCAGAATTAAGATTGCGAGATCCACCTTCTATAAAATGCAGAAACTCCTGAGCAACCAAATCTGAGACTAAGCGCAAGATGAAGAGCAATAAAAGCTTATGTATTATTAGTGTCAGCGCCCTTGAAGTGATTATTCACGAAAACGGCGCTGTAAAAATTGTCAAAATTTATTATTATTATTTAGTGTCGCTGAATGGAGTAGAGGGTTGGACTGTCAAAGTCTTGACGATGAACAAAATTGACGTCTTCAAACTTTGGTTGTAGGCTTCGAATCTCATAGACTGATCGTGTCTCTAATGAAGCAGTTTTAAGCGTCATAAACAAAGAGATACTGACCACTGTCAAAAGAAGAAAAGCCTCATACTTTGGTCACATATTCCGCAATGAGAAGTATGCCCTTCTCCAACTTATTATGGAAGGAAAAATAGAGGACAGGCGGGATATGCGACGGAAAAGAGCATCATGGCTCAGAAATCTCAGACAGTGGTTCGGTGTGCCGGATGTAGCAGCGCTGATAATACTGGCCCAGGATCGTGATGAATTTAGGACGATGGTCGCCGAACTCCAGTAGGAGCGGCAAAAGAAGAAGAAGAAAAAGAATAATAATTTGTATTTAACAATTTTTCATCATTGCATACCAAATTACCATTTCTTCGAATGTGGTCCAAAGTATAATAAAATACCTAATACGTCTTCAAAATTCGGACTATAGTGCTGTGGTTCCAGTGCACTTTCTTTCTTGTATTTTAAACTTCCGTCGTTGATATAATTAGGACAGATTGTAAAATAATAAACTGTTCACTTTAATAAACTTTCGTATTCCACATAGACCAACAAGACTTAATTTTTTGTTTTACATTCATCATCATGGTAATAATTATTCATAGAATTCACCAATTATTTGCATGCAGCGACTTGAAAATCAATACAGTGATGATTTAGATTTATTTTATATCACGCCGCTGATGATCAAATCCTGTGTTTCAAAAAAGTATTAACAATTAAAAAATCAAATTATGATTAGTTCTTCACTCTTGTGTGTATAATTATTTTTTAAATTTATTATGGTTTAGTATTAATATTTATAGAAACCATGAAAAACAAATTTTTACTTTCTTTTTAAAGCACTTTCTTTTTCTATTGTTTTTTCTTCTCTTCCTCTTTTTTAAAACTGCTGTTTTCTTTAATTTACATTTCTTTCATAAAGGTAAATATTTGTATTTGTTACAGATGTAATATTTCTTTTTTTACATATAAATAGGTACTGTTTACCATTGTATACTTTTCTCGATGTTTTAAAATAAATTATAATGCTATTTTTTTTTCACTGGTTTTATTGTTATTATGTATATAAAAGTTTCATGGATCCGTAAATAAACGGTTCATAGGTAAAAAAATAAAAATTGCAATATTAAAATTACTTTTTGAAATAATAAAAAAAAATACTATGGTTGTGGCATTTGCAAGGCTTATTTAAAAAAATATCTCTATGAAACAAGGTACAGAGTAAATGCAGTTAACATCAGTAAATATGATATTTGTTACCA
Source organism: Micrasema longulum (assembly GCF_059751315.1). Lineage (NCBI taxonomy): Eukaryota > Metazoa > Arthropoda > Insecta > Trichoptera > Brachycentridae > Micrasema > Micrasema longulum. The sequence goes on from NW_028277782.1 coordinate 256,641, forward strand.
AATATAATAAAAAAACATCTTACTTGTAATTTCCTGAGCAAGGCGAAAAGGGAAAAAGGCTCGGTAGAGGGTCCAGATCCAACGGGGGTAGTGAGAAGGAACAAGATGCCATTTCGTCGGGTATCCAATACCCGGGACCCGCTTGTCCCGGACCTAGAACCCCCCGACACTCCTCGAACCCGAGCCGGTCATCGCACTCTCCCAGTCTGTCGTCACAGTTCCTCAAATGATCGTCACAATTCCTCAAATGATCGTCACAATCCCCGAGACGATCATCACAATCTACGAGACGGTCGTCACAGTTCCTCAAATGATCGTCACAATCGCCCAGGCGGTCATCACAATTCCTCAAATGATCGTCGCAATCGCCGAGATGATCGCCGCAATTTCTCAACCGATCGTCACAACTATCTAGCTGTTCGTTACAATTTCCTAAATGGTCGCCACAGTCGCCCAGTCGATCGTCACAATGAATTAACTGATCGTTACAGTCACCTAAATCGTCACATTCACCTAAACGATCGCTGCAGTCATCTAAACTTCCGTCACAGTTCGCCAAACCGTTATCACAATCGTCCAATTGTTCCCGACAACTTGTTAAACTATTTCCTAACCGAACGTCACAATTGGGTAACAGCTGTCTGTCGCAATGTTCTAATCGATTGTCACAGGTTCTAAATTGAGCGTCACTTTCTAAATTATCACACCGACGTAATCTTTCGTCGTTGTCGTCTAAAGTTCGTTCGCAGTTAATGATTCCACCATTTTCGACAAGCCGCCCGTCGCAGTCCACTAAATTATCGTCGCAATCGACCAATCTGCCACCGGAGTCCTCTAGCTGCTGGCATTCATCCAAGCTCCCGGCGCACTCGTCTAGATCCCCGTTGATGGTGTTCAGAGTGCCTCTGCACTCATTGAGATGGCAATGGTTGACACAGTCTCTGAGAGAGTTCAGAGGTTCACAGTCTTGCAAAGTTCCGCTGCAGCAGAGAACGCCGTCTGAAGCGGGATCGCATTCGGAAGGAAATCCTGCGAGAGCGCCATTGTAACCGGCAGAACTGTTGTAAGGAGAGTACTCCAGAGCCAGCCCGTACTGCGGGTTGTTAGGAATATAACACGACTCCATTTTGAAAATCTTCTTTTATACGGCCCCCGTGGAAAATCCTCCTCCCCTACCCGGGAACCGGCGTATCACCGCCGTTCAATTTTTCCTCTCTGCGAAAATGATCGTGGAAAATACTACCCCGTAGAGAGTTGGCAAACGTCAATCGTCCTTTTTCTCCCCGCGTTCAAGCAGTATTTCCATCTCACTCTCTGGCGTTCCAGGAGATGTGATGGCGGCATCCTCGCTACTGCGATTTATCAGCATCGGGGATGAAATACTGTCGGTCTCCTCTTCCCGAGACACCTGCAATGCAAAGGAAAGAGACGAGGTAATTAATATATCTGGAATGAGTACATATGCCCCGAAAATTAATATTTGATTTAGTTCGTGGTAGTAGTTATGGTACAAAGAAGAGGGCGCCCCTACAATTTAGTTGTTAGGTATTGAAATGAGATATTTTCATTGCTGAAATATGGCTTCCAGGGAGAAGTTCCTTTAGCAAGTTTAACGGTAAACGTAATTGAAATAGTTCGATTCAATTTGTATATGATAATATTAATCCTTATTAATAACTCCACGTGAAAATATAAAATTTATTATTATTTTATTTAGAGAAAACATGATGCAAGAAAAACGATGCATGCAAGAAAACCGATTTGCTTATGAATGTTGATAAACCGAAAATGATGGTTTTTGAAAGGGATGAAAATATAACTAAATGTTAGATCAGAGTGAGCGGAGATATTCTGAATCAGGTAGAAGAATTTGTGTATCTGGAAAGTATGTTTACTAGGAATGGAAAGACCGAGAAAGATATTGAAAGGAGGGTGAGTGCCGAGAACAGGGTGAACGGTGCACTGAAATATACATTGGCAAACAAATGTTTATCGCAGGAGGCTAAACTAGCAGTTCACAGTGGAGTTCTAGTGCCAACTCTAATGATGATGAAAGTAGATTAAATGCTGTCGAAATGCGATCCCTCAGGCAGATGTGTGGTAAAACGATGTATGATAGGTGCACAAATGTCGAGATCCGTGAACTGTGTAAGGCTGAGACATGCATTATCGACAGAATCAAGAAAGGTGTACTGCGTTGGTTAGGACATGTAGAGCGAATAGACAGCGAAAGAACGGCTAAAAAGATCTACGATGAGAATGTTGATGGATGCAGAAAACGAGGTAGGCCGAGAAAGACATGGCACGATCAAGTCCATCAAATACTTGATGATGGACATGTCAAAAGTAGGAATAATCGGAGCGCGTACATGAGAAGATGTATGAATGTAGAGGCAGCAAGGTCTGTATGCAAAGATTGAGAGATATGGCATTATATCCTCTTTGCCTACCCCTACGGTGAAACGGCGTGATGGTTTGTTTGTTTGAGAAAACAACAGCATTAAAGATATATTACATAACCATTTTATAAGCCATTTATAGTTTTCTAACAATATATATATTTTTATTATTTTTGGTATGTGTATATATATTTACATATTTATACACACACAATTCTGGGTTTTATCCCAAGGGGGAGTAGGTATATTATTATTTATATCACTACAGAGATGGGTAGAATTTTTGTTTCAAGATTATGGATATTCGAGCGTTTACAGGGCTTATGACCTGTCATAGGTTGGGTTCAAGTGGCCACTTTTATGTAGAATTCTACAACATTCCCCATTCCGCTTATTAGCGAATATCCATATCGGTGACATTTTTGGTTTTAGTATATATGTCATGAAACAGGGAAAGCTTTCACTAGCGCGTTTGGAGCGCCATCTAACCTCAATATCAAATATATATTTTTATACTATATTATAATTTATTTCAGTTTTATAATGTACGGTGGTTTATTGTTTTAGGTCACGACTAGCTAGGAAATTCTAGTATTAGGCAGGATCTTTATTGTTACATGTATTTTTTTCATTTAAAGATGCTTAACAATTCAAATCAATAATAATATTTATTTTTTTAAAATCCATCTTTAGAAAACATACCAATAATAATTAAAATTGAAGCATAAACACAAAATATACTATTAATAATAAACTAACTTTTTTCATTTATGTTTTTAATATTATTAAATGGGTTTTTTTTAAAGCTTTATCTATCTACTTGTGGAGTTTTGTGCAAACCATCGTCACCAAAACGCAAAATTTCAAAAGGGCTATTGTGCGATATTGGTCATTTATAATGCAAAATTCGTGGGAGTTTTTCTTTTAGAAATATATGACCGATTTATATCTCATTTTTGCAATAAAACAAAATTTCGGGGTTTCCAATTTGTGGCCCCTTTGAATTTAAGCTGAGATATGTTTTAGATAAGTGAAGTATGTATCTATATGGTGTAAAAAAATTATAATAATCTTCCCAGTGAACTAATCAATAAATAAATTTAAAGTTAATCTAAAGAAATTTTTGAATTTTAATTAGTTTGAATGCATTATTGTTTCATGTTTTTTCTTTATTTATCCTATGTTTTTATTTTTCTTTCTCATGTACTCGTATTTAAAATTATATAAACTCCTATAAATAAACAACTAAAACAGTGTAAGTCACCTTCCAAGCACAAGAGTTAGTCTCTTTTTTTCGAGAGTTACAGTGATAACATTTACTACACGTGTAGATATGTTTACTACACGTGTAGATATGTTTACTACACGTGTAGATATGTTTAGAATTTTACAAAAACATGTACTTTTTATGAAATTTATTAAAAAAATAATTGAAAAACATGTTGGTGATTAAGTTATATTATAATATAATGGAAATAAAATATAATGCAAGGTATTACGATTTTCAATGGAGGTTCTAGCGGTGCGTTGGTACAGGTTTATGCTATAAAATAAATCAATATCGACTAAGAATTGGTGTGTGTTTGACTATTTCTCTTACTAGTTGTCTCAACGTAAAATAGTTGGTGAAATCTTGTTGGGCAAAGTGAATCTTTTCAAGGAGCTAGGGGAAACACATGAGGCTATTTCCTATTTTGTAAAGTAAGAGGGTGTCAGTTGTGGTTAATTTTATTTATTGTTTGAATAATTTGTCTTTCATTCACTTTTGAATTCACGTAAAAGTAAAGTGTTAACCTATATAAGTAAGAGAATAAGTGCCGGATAATAAATAACATATTTAGGGCCTTATTCATAAACTCGGCGTAAAGTTACGCCTAAGTTTGGTGGTATAATTCGGATGGGAATATATCATCCTTATTCTACCATTATAATAAGAATGGTATTCCTATCCGAATATTATTTATATATTTTATTTATTTATTTAACTTTTTGTACAAAATGTTATTTGTACATTAGCGGGCTTATTGCCAAATGGCAATTTCTTCCAACCAACCAATAAAATAAAAGTTTTATTTTTATAATTCAAGTTACAGAACATATTCAATAGAAAAAAAGATTAAAAAGCTAAAATTATATATATAAATAGAAATAAACGTATTTGTTTATAAATTACCTTAAATCAAAACTATTTCTCAACGGGAAAAAGGAAAAAAAAAGGAAAGAGGAAAAAGGAAAGGAGGAGAGATTAAGGAAGAGAAAGGAGATGTTTCTTCAGACGTGATTTAAACAGAGATAATGTAGTAACATCTTTGATGGTGGATGGGAGATGATTCCACAGTCGAGCCGCATGGAGACTATATGAGTTAGAGAAGAAAGATGAATTGTGGATGGGTATTAAGAGAGTGCCTTGAGAATTAGAACGAAAGGGTAAACCATGAACTGATAAGCGTTGAAATTTTTCACGCAGGTATATAGGAGCGTTAGGTTAGGTTATTACCACTATACTTAAGTGTAACTTTATGCCAAGTTTATGCGTAAGGCTCTTATAGTTGTAAGATAATGCTAGTGTTGTACAAAAATATGAAAAAAATATTTTTGTATTATCTTATCAAATAAAAATTAACACAGAACGCCTTTAAATACGAATTAGGCAATCAGCGTAACCCATGTGTCCAGAAATACTCTGTTTTTATTTTAATCATTTAAGCTAGGGTTTCCTAGTACAGCGGTGCCCGTAGTTTAACGGCCGTAGTGAACGGTGATGCAGTGGACAGCCGTCGTAACGTCGACTAGAGAGTGTGTAAATGGTGTTGATAATACCGTTTTCCTAGGAAACCACACTCTAGTCACTACGGCCGTTAAAATACGGGCACCGCTGTCCTAGGAAACCCTAGCTTTAGTATGAAATAAATGTACATTAACGGGCTTATTGCTATAAGTAATATATTAAAACCAATCAAATACTGATTGGCGTATTTTTTCTAAATATCTGGACGTTTCCACTTCATTAACAAACAAACAAGGCCCGTAAGCGTATTGTGTTCTTCATCCAAACGTATTCCCGAATTTCTCCCTGAATTATAGCTCTTTTGCAGTGATTTTACCCGATATAGATATTTACCATTGGCGCGTCTCTATAGTTTTTCTTTATATAATATACGAGCTGCACCCGGCAATGCTTTGCTATTGCTAGATTTGAGTTCATACCCGTATTTAGATTAAATCAACAAAATCAAATGCTGTCGAAATACGATCTCTCATGTGAATGTGTCGTAAAAATATATACTTTAGATGCACAAATGTTGAGATCCGTACATTACGTAAGGCTGAGATAAGCATTAACAACAAAATCAAGAAAGAAGCTCTGCGTTGGTTTTTTTATTTTTTTAAATATATATTTGGATCCCTGTATTTAGTAGCCTTACGTGTCATATTCAAGGCTTAGGTACTCGGAAAAAATCGTTTCGAAGACAAATCTTGGAAATGGGATGTTCGATCACTGATTTTGGTTTATTACCTTTATGAGTCCAATCACCATTGTTGCAAAGTTCAAGAACAATGGCGCGTGATAACTACTTTTAACTACAGTGTGGATATCTGTTAAGGATATTCCATCTTTCCTGCATTCTGCTTCAAGATTATGGGCGTTGCAAACTGAAAAATGGGCACTAAAATAACAGATGTTCGATACTCTGTGAAGAAATATCATCGCATGGACAATAGTCATCATTCCTTAATTTAAACCTATATAGATAACTTCTCATAGCTCCGTGTCCGGTAAAAATTTGGGTCGTTTCGAAAGTACTTTGGTGATGATGACGGAAGTTTGCTGCATCAGCCAGCGTTGGGAAAAACATTTTAGTGATTTTACCTGCAGAAGAAGCGCGGTAATGATCCTCCCAACGCTGCTACGTATTTTGTTTTATACAGCGTTTGGCAAAGCTAAGGGGAAATTCTGAGAAGAAAGGTGCGTTGGTTTGAACATGTACAGCGAATGGACAACGAAGGAACGGCTAAAAATATTTACAATGCGAATGTTCATGGATGCAGAAATAGAGGAAGACATGGCATGACCAAATCCTACAAATACTTGATGATGGATATGCCAAAACTCGGAATAATTGGCGCGCGTGCATGTGAAGATCTATGAATGTAAAGGAAGCGAGATCTGAATGCAAAGATAGAGTGATGTGGCGTTTTATTCTCGGGGAAACGGCGCGATAGTTTGTTGTTGTTATTGAAAAAAAAACATATCTCTAATGCCATAATTCAGAGAGAAAATAAGTTAATCCGTTTGTATGAAGAAAAGTCGGACCGCGTTTCCTCTTAAGGTTAAACATAATTAAGTATACTTACAAAACTTTACTAAAAAATCTTCAGTAAAAACCGTTTGGATAAACGTAAAAAAGATGTTGTCACATTTCATTGGTAAGTAGGCACCTAGGTACATGTTTATGATTGAATTTCAAATCTAAAAATAATAGGATATCCAATTATTGAATTTGAGTAGGTACCTAAGTACTTGTTTATGTTTGAATTCCAAAACATAAAGTAATCGATTATTTTTAAATAAAGAATTCTTTTAGCAAATGTCAAACTCTGCTCAGGGATGCACTTGAGTCAGGAATGCGATTTTCAAAAATGTATAGAATGTCAGTGGATATTATTTTAGTACAACCAAAAATCCAGTATTTAAAAATAAATGCGTGGAAATTTTAAGGAATTCAATGAAATAATCTGATTGGAATCCATAAAAAAACGAATGCTGTCTGTAAACAATCAAAAACAAACTTTTTTATATAAACAAAAAATAACATCCGTCAATTTTTTGTATGCGCATTCTCGGCGAATGCAATCCTGGTGATGAATAAAAAAACATTTACGCTCCTAACTTTTTTGTACATAATAGATTGAAGATTTTATGAGCTTTAAACCTTCTCGCGGCAAAGATGTACATTTATCTGAAAACCGCACGTAAATCGGTCCGGTAGTTATTCAGTCCACCGAGGACAACCATAAAAACATTGGCTTTTATATATATAGAAGAAGATATAAATGGTTTCTTATGGGAGCTAGGGCCATCCCAAAAACCCAAAAAATCGTTCAGACTTATCTCCCGTCTTCGGACGTACTGTATCCAGGTACGATTAATGTTTCTAGAAAACGGAAAAAGTACCGATACAGAAAATTTTATTCTGATACTCTTTCTAAAAAAAACAAACACAATCGGTTCAGATTAGGGTGCTATACCGATTTTGTTGTTTTCAGTTAGGCATAATCAGTCCGATGTGCAGTTGTCTTTTTCGCACAATATTGGGGAGGCATTTGCAAGAGAGTAACAGAAAACTATTCATCGAAATTCTGTCACTGCATTTACTCTTAAAATGAGTATAATTTTATTTTATTTTATTAACATAAACGGCAAATCTGCCTTTTACAAAAAAATATAATACTAACATATTTGCTAACCTAATAATTATACAAGATTTATATTTAAAAAATAACCTAAAAATTAAACAGCACATTCAGTAGAAAGTTTAAATAATTCAAGAATAAATAAAAGTAAAAAACAAAATTAAATAATAAAACATTCTACAGTAATACAACAAAAAAATCATAAGTACTGTTTCATACAGCTGGGCAAAGTGAACAAAAATTTGTATATATTATGAAATGCATAAATTAATAAATATAATTACCATTCACCATCTTTGAAAAAGTTCAAAAGGTTCGTTCTATAGGAATAATACCCTACACTTAATATATCGGATACGCGGGGATAACTATTGCCGAGTTCATGAAGTCTGTTTAATACGGCATTACAAGTATACACTGTCCGTGAATTGTTGCTACAAAACGGTGGCACCTGTCTAGTCATGTAATAATATATGTATATAAAATGTTTTTTTAACTCTTGTGTGCCTGTGATATCACGATGAAGTTGTATTTTTTGTAATCTTCAAATGGACATTTTGACGTCGGATTTGGAAAGTAAAAATAGTATAAATATGCTGGATTTTAATACAAAAAATATTTTTCATTTCCATACGAATAATAATTTAATTATACGAACGAAAGCGATGACTCCAATACCACAGTAAATCTGTTTTATTGTATAAGAAAGAGCACGAAAATAGAAATTATAACGCTTATGAACGCCGTTCTATGGCCGGTGTTTGTGTGAAAGGGACAAAACAAAAGAAGAGATTCGTTGAATCATTCGGTTATTGACAGTTAGCAGGAGTGCACGCCAGTTTTATAAATTATGGAAAAAAAAAAAAAATTAACAGAATGTTTCCATGCTTTTTAAAAAATGTCTTAACTTCAGAATATTCTGTCTTTTGTTTAAGGTGACACTATGTAACATCACAGTATGTAAAGGAATTTTGTAGCACAGCCTTCAGATAAGTTAAATTTTGATTATGATAACTATTTTTTATATTTTTAATGTATGTATAATGTTAATGTTAATGCAATGTGTAATGTTAGGCTCGTATTTTTACAATACATTTTTACATAATTATGTTTCATTTTTATACATGTCAATACGAATGAAATGGAATAAATAAAATATATTTCTATCGAAAACTCTCGAGAAACCGTTAAAAAGAGAAACCTTTTAAAGTAGGTACTATTTATTTGGAAAATAAAACCTTATAATGTAAAACATCACAACAAATAACCCTAAGCTTTGTTGAAAATTACAAAGCAATTATATCGTTCCTGTATTCTAATATTTGTAACATTTTTTTGTTTTTTTTTATTTGAATTTTTTTATTAACCCTTACTGATTGTTACATTCATTTTGCAAAAGAATTATATATCATTTTTCATTCATACTCTTTTGTTGATAATAATATTTTTTACGCCCTTTGAAAAGTTTGTCTGAGTCTTTTGTTTAGTTTTGTCTGGTAGTTTATTGTATAATTTAAATCCCTGATTTATTAGTCTCTAGTTAGATATTCTTGTACAATGTCCATGGTCATTACATTTTTTTTTCAACTTTTAGTTATTTGTCCACAATGATATCAGTGGCTAACTTATAATTACATTTCAAAGATTATAGTTGAAAAACTTAATTAACATTTTTTAAATTTATATTTTTTATTTATTTTGTATTTTTTTTTATTATATATATTTCATAAAAGGTATATGTTTTTAAAAAAATCTATACATATCTACTTTTACACATCTAGTAAATGTTATCACTGTAACTCTCCAAAAAAGACTTAACTCTTGTGCTTGGAGAGTGACTTAAACTGTTGTAGTTGTTTATTTACAAGAGTTTATATAATTTTAAATACGAGTTCATGAGAAAAAAAAAGCATAGGATATATAAAGAAAAATCATAGAACAATAATATATTCATACTAATTAAAATTTAATGTAGTTTTTACACGTGCTCAAAAAAATTCTTTAGATTTAATTTAAATTTATTTATTGATATATTATTTTTAATAGTTTTTAGTTCATTGGGAAAATTATTATTATTATTTACACCTTTGAAGACAAAGCTATTTTGATCATGACTTTTGTGGAATTTAGGAATTTTAATATTATGTTGGTATCTGAGAGACTTATTCATCTCAAATTCTTTTATTTTTTCTTTTTTATAAATTTGTATAATATAATTTATTTTTTAAACAGTGTCTACTGTATGAACCTTAAATATTTTAAATAGACTTTCCGTATTAAATGTTAAGGATTTCTTTAAAATTACTTTAGTAATTAATCTTTGTACTATTTTAAGAGGGTTTTAACACACACATATATATATATATATATATATTTTTTTTTAAAATAGTTTTTAAGTTGGTGTTAGATAAGGGAGGTCATATAATAGCTTCAATATTTTAATTATCGTCGTTGTAGTCAGTTTATGTCATTTTGGTTTCCTGTTCCCCATAGTTGTTGCATAAACTTGTTTTTTTTTAAAAATTGTACGTGAGTTTATGTTTGATTTATTTATGTTTTATTAAGTAGAACTATTATTAACTTTTAATAACATAACAATATTTTATCAAAATTTCTCAAGAGCGTAGATAGTTTTCCAAATTAATTTATTTTCAATATTTGTTAATTAATTTGTTCAGAGCATTTTATTTCTTTTATCTATTCAGGTAACTCATTGTACAGTTTTAAACCCTTGTATATTTTTTATCTCTAGTTTCCCATGCATGAAATTGTGGGTTAAATTTGACTATCAATATATTACAGTGGAGATGAAGAACATTAAAAAAAAAGTATGTAAAAGTCTAGCAGCGGCGTGCGTGAGATTTTTGATGAGGGAAGCTGTCACTTGATGATAGGCAAATAGGTAATTATACCTATGATTAAAAATAAACAAGAATTTGGCAAAAAAAAAATTTTTCAATTTTTCATTTTCAATAAATTTGTTTATTATGCCCTTTGACACACTCGTCATTTGCGACGACACATTGATGCCATTGCTTAATCCAATTGTCCATGCACTTATCATATGCCTGTAAAGCCATGATCTTTAGGACGAGAGTTTTTCATGCCCAAAACATCTCAATTATGAGATGCTCAATAATACAACAAGCTCTCGAATTGGTACACATCGATTGTTCAACATGATTTGCTTTGCCGATTCGATGTTTTCTTGGATACTTGACGTTGCTAGACGTCCAGTATGTTTTTATCATCTAAGCATTCATGAACGTCTTTAAACCTCTTAGACATATTTGTATGTCCGTGTTTTTGACATATACGATTCTCCAAAGGTTTTATTCAACATTTTCAATGATGCGGCACACAAAATTTGTGTTGTGCCAATTTTTTATCCATTGTAAAAATCGCCACACAGCAATTATTCGATTCACTCAAACAGACGCTGACAGAATACTGAGCATCCAATCGCCGTCAAAAATACCGATTGGTGAAGCTCGGTCTTTTTATATTAGACAGGCGCCGTGGCGCATTTGGTAAGACGGCCGAGTGTGAAACTGGAGTCGCGGGTTCGATTCGACAGTTTTAAGAAAAAAATCGAAGAAAGATTTTTCTCAATTGGTCTGGTTGTTGTGGTGTATTTTTCATAACCTCTTTCCATATCCCCTCTATCCCACCTGCTGACAAGCCTTAAATCAGAAGATTAGCGGGATATTAAAAAAAAAAAAAAAACCTTCTACCAACACAACAATTAGAGTTAAGTACGTCATAATTTCAACATAAGATAGTTATATTTCAAAATCAAATATTAAAACCCCATCGTCTCAAATGATTTAAAAGCGAAATTTGTTATAATAATCTCGCGTATTAAAAATTTCGTGTTCCGAAAAATAAATATATTTTTCAAGAAACTTTTGTCCGCACCCGATGGTGCATAGGACACTGCATTGGTACACCAAACTTAGTGAAACTTGAGCATCTGTTGTTGGTAAGGTGATCAGTCTTACGCTTCAGAATATCGTGGTTTTTAATCAATATTTCATGTCGATCTTCCCGGAACCTCAAGAAAATCGATTTGAACATTGTTTTTGGAATCCCTCACATCGGTTTTTAACTTAGAGTAATAATACGCCACAGCCGCCCATACGGACAAAAACCATTCTATGATTATCAATCACGAAGTTAGCTACATTTTACAGCAATACGTAGGTAGTAGGTACGTTTGTTGTTAAACTAAAAATTAGATAAGCTTTTATTCTATGTAATAGAGCTAAAGGGCTTCTCTAGCGAATTATTACTCTGAGATCTGAAGATCATGTTTTTACTCCATTTTTTACTTTGTTTTTCACTTTGTCTTCTATCTTTATAACTGTTTCTATGTATTGATTGCTATTATTTATATTTTTTTTACTGTCTTTGAAGGGGTAAATAACCCTAGTTAGGCAGTCAAAGCAACATTTTATAAATTATAATTTTGTGTATGTAATATAAAATGATAATAAATAAATAAATTGACGACCATTTTTTTTATGTATGGTGATTTGGGTTTTTTTAAAACATCAAAGTTAGATTATATTTATCGAGACGCGTCGATTATCTAAAATAAGAACTTAACAAAACACGCTGAAAACCGCTTTAAAAATATATCAATGTAAAATCACTTATTTTAATAATGTATATTGGGTGGTAATAAAATATACATATATATATATATATAAGATTACCTTCAGGCGTAGTTGTAAGGTGTAAGAACAAAGATTGTTCATGCGATTTGACGCGAATCACTAAAAACCCTCTCCTGGAATTTAGGTTTCAAGCGAATATCGAGTTTTGAAAAAACGCTTCTCAATTAACATGCTACATTAGCTCGACATTCTAAATACGATAGTCGAAAATGAATAAATGTAATGCGTTCATTTTAAGCAAAAACACAAAAATAGTGTCTATTTTATGATGGAGATAAATTCTTACGTTTATATTAACAAATTACAACAGAGATAAAGAACATTTAGGAGAAGGTAATATAGAAGTCTAGGCATCTACAAAAAGACCTAATAACGAACTCAGAAGTCTTAAGTCGAGCTAGAACGAACAACGAGATCTGGGGCATATAATGCATGGAGAAAAGTACCACTTGCTTCATTTAATTCTGAAAGGCAAGATTGAGGGTCACAGAGGGGCTGGAAGAAGACAGATGTCCTGGCTGCGAAATATACGAGACTGGACTGGCTTCAGGACTGTGGAGCAGATTTTCCGGGCAGCACACGACAGGGAGACTTTTGCCAGAGTGATTGCCAACGTTGGGGATACCTAACAGGGCACTAAGAGAAGAAGAAGAAGGCATCTACAGGGCTTATGACCTGTCAATGGCTGGTTTAAGTGGCCACTTTATACACTGTGTAACATTCACCATTCTACCCATATTTGAACATCTTTATTCCTTCAATTCTTTCATCTTTTGATGTTTGTGAAGTTAAAAAGCTAAAACCTTTATTTATGCGGGTGAGATTCATCTAATTGAATTATTTCACCTACATACTAGGCAACGCCTGAAAAAGTTATTTTTTCAATTTCTATACTTCTTCATGGACCAGGTGGATTTATCAACAATATTTTGAGTTTGTCCAAATTTTTGTAGATAAGGACTGTTAACTTATTTTCAAAAATATTAAAGTCAACCATTAAATTTAAAGTGTCCAATTACTATAGCATCCACCCTTTAATATAATATTATGAACGTGATAGTGAATAATTTATGTTACGATTTGACACAATCTAAGAAAGCATTTTGATGTCCTGCAATATTTAAAAATAAAATTGAGGTTAAATAAATAGTTAGCGATATATATTTTTTAAATTCCGTTTTTTTTTTCACAAAGAGACCTAACTGCCATTTTTATTTTTTAGTGTACTTTTTTTACACGCTACTTTTTGAAACGCACCCCCGTTTAAAAACGTGTTTTAAGACTTCGTATTATTTTAAAACGGCACGCGAAATCTAATTTATTTACTTCAAGAATATGAAAATCATTTCACACAGAATACGCGTTACCGAATTACCAAATTATTGTTAAAAATGCCGTATTATAATAATTTTTCGTAGAAATTCATCTGTTTTGTGATTAATTACTCGCCCACATCCACGACTAGGTAGCCATAAAATAAATGTGTTGATTTTTCCATAACTTTAATAAGTAGGTAATAAGTTTTTTTTTGGAATTCTATAAACAAACAAAAATAAACTTGTATTCCCAAAATCATCGAACACTTATATAATTTTTCCAGACATAAATATTTACATTAAAATGTCATTTTTTTACCTTAATTAAATTAACAACAACGACACTTTGGTATCACTGAACATTTTCTTAACAAGACACAGCCATTATTTTGAATTTAGTCTGATCACATAATTATTTTAAGCATGACAAGTAAATATGATTTCATATTTTTGAGCACTGCGGTATGATTGATTTAAAATTAAAATAACATTATTTCATGATGCTTAACATAAACCACGTTTAAAATCACAATAATCAACACGCTCGATGAATCTGTACATTGCCATACACAATGAATATTAATGCAATGGTATTAGGAAAATTTTGAGAAAAGAAGTTAAAATTATCGCCATTTTGAAACTTCGATTTTGACAGTTCGTTTTCCCGCCGAACGCAGCGCGTAGGTCCGCCAATTTTCATGCTAGCGGCCTGTACACAATATGAGATCGACTGTCGATTGACATAATTGGCCATTGACTAAAGGGGGTTTGAAAACATTAATACGGCGAGGCATCACTGTCGGTAGAGGGGGATGGTATCACACCTACCCCACAAATGATACAAAAAACAACATGCATGACACACTGTAGTATAGAATTACAGCAATACACACACGTCTATAGAGGACACGGATTTGTAGAAGCAAGTACCTACCTAACTATGCATCGGTTCTTACTTAACTTTAATTTTTAAGGGTAGTGCTATCCTATTGATAAGAATTTTCGCAATAGATGTGAAATACAAAACTTTTAAATACATTGATTGTTAAATGTTTTGACCGAAAAAAACATTTTCCTCGAATGTAGAAAATTCAATTTGGTGACTTCGTCTTCTTTCTGAATGGAATCTGATCTTTACATTTTCTTAGGCATTTTGAAGATGTTCAAGTCAAAAAATTATTTATTATTTTTTTATTCTGTGTTTTTTTTTAGAATGAGCAGCTTTGTATTATTTATGTTCAAAGCATTCACTTACCAACTTTTTATGTATACCGGTTTCAAGACATACCCGTCTCTTCGTCAGGTAACTCACTACACGAACATGCAAATGCTTAAATACACTTTCACCTTGCAGCATGTTAGTGTAGTGAGTGTTCTGACGAAGAGACGGATGCGTTTCGAAACCGGTAGACATAAAAATGCGATAAGTGGTTAAATACCAATATTTAATAACATTAATTAGTAGTTTTGTGCTCAAACATCAAGATATTATTTAATATTTTCGTTGTTAATAGATTAATTATTTTATTTTATTTATTTATTTCAAGAAAATAAAAGTTATTACAACAAAAATACAACGTTTACAAATAAACAAACATTTAAAGTCTATTATAGTATTATATGTATAACTAAATATAAACAAAAAAAAAACTTGTGTAAAGTCATTTCGTATCACTCCAATTGAAAAAGAAGAAAAAAAATACAATTGTAATGATGTTTTTTTCTTTATATATCCTATGTTTTTATTATTTTCTCATGTACTCGTATTTAAAATTATATAAACTCTTATAAATAAACAACTACAAAAGTGTAAGTTACTCTCCAAGCACAAGAGTTAGTCTCTTTTTTTGGAGAGTTACAGTGATAACATTTACTACATGTGTAAAAGTAGATATGTATTGAATTTAAAAATAACATTTTATGAAATTTATCAATAAAAAACAAAAAAAATAAATAACACATAACATAAATGTGAAAAGGAAAAGTTTTTTGTGAACTAGGTCTTAAGAAAACCGTTTCGTCAAGGGATCCATACAGATGACCTTAAATCAGCCTATTTTCTCTTTAAAACAAAGAAAATAAATATAACATAGAAGTATACAAAAAAGAAAATATGTTAAGTTTGTTAAATACGGTTATATTAAATTATAATTATTATTTGTAATTAAGGCGCTAGCATTTATTTCATTATGTTTGTAATTGTAACTCATTTGATCGATGATTCAATCAATATAATTCTGAAATCTTCGTTTTGTAATATCTTTAATTTGTTTATAATATTTAGATTTTTTATTGTGTTTGTGGATATCGTGACTGATATCATAGTTAAAATTTGCGTGCGCTGAGAAATTTAGAATATTTAAAATCTTTTTATTGACATTATGTATTGGTATGACTTAGTATTTTACTATGCCTCAGGTCCCGGGTAGGACACGAGTTTAAGAACGAGACCCCGGGTTCAATTCCTTGAAAAATTCGTGAAATTCCTAGGGAAATTTCAGTTCTAAATCTGGTGTTGTGATTTTTAGAAACTCTTATTTCATATTTACTTTGCTTTTTGCCAGAGCAAACTATCGTATTGCAATTTTGCTTGGGGAGGTTGCTCTCGTTTAATCCTTGAACCAGTGAAAATAGCACAAAAATGGATCATGAAGATCATTCTTAAAAAAAAATTGGGTATCCAACGGAAGATCTATTCGCTTAGTTAAAGATATTGGATGCAAGACAATTGTTTGTGAGGTGCCTACTACTTAAATTTTATGATAAATTAAGTTAGGTCAAAAGAGCCCAACAAAATATAAACACTCGTTCAGCAACACAAATGAACAGTAATGTCCCATTTGTATCAACCGCCTTTGGTAAAAAGCAATATAATGTAATTGCTCCAAAAATATTTAATGATTCATTGCCAAATATAAAAGACTCAAAATGTAAAACAAATTTTAAAATAAAAATAACTGCACATATAAATAGTGTAGCGAGAGATTTTTTGAAAAATATATGTAAATCAAAACACGTAGTACACATATTATTTATATTTTTATGTACATATTTCATTGCTTTATATTGTTTTTTATTATATATCATACTATATTATTTATGTTTAAGTAACATGTATTCTTGGCACATATATATACTTTATATTTGTATAATAACGATTTTTAATTTCTTACATTTGATTAGCTAGGCATTTATAATTAAATAGTTTTAGTTTTTCATTTTTATGTTATTGTTTTATTAGTATCGGACTACTTATGCTCTAAAGATAAAAAATCTCCATCTTGAACAGGCTGAGCCATGTTAGATGGGGACTATCATAAACAGAGAATACTCCGTTTTCATTTTACATTTTTAGTTTTATATAGATTCCCTGTTATTAAGTATGTATATGAATTTTTCGCAATAAATTTATAAAATAAATAAATAAAAATATTCTGGATCACAAAAGTGACATTCAATTAGTTTATTTCAAGGGTTTTTTCTTGAAAGACAATAGTCCTCGTTCTATAGCTCGGATGAATTCAAACGACAGGAATAGATCCCTTGTCCATCGTATGTCAAATGATCAAACTATATCATCTTAACAAAATGCGTATTGACGGGACCCTAGCAACATTTGATATGCCCGGAGCAGGGTAGGATTGGGAATCATCATTCATCAAAAATCAAAAGCATGTTTTTTTTTTACATAATTCTATTTTTGTACATTTTAACGTGATATGTTTCTTGTACATAACTAGCTTTCTTAACCGGTTTCGTTCGGAATAAATTCAAACTATTTTTATCTGGCAAAAAAAATACATCGGGTTATACATTTTTTTCTAAATATGTAATTTAATCCCAGAATACAGAAAAAATCTTGAAATTTCACGTAGCCATGACTTACCGTTTCAAAGTAGTTCTTGTTCTCACCAATATGTACCTTTTTTGGGTGATCCGTGTAAGTTAGATTCGTTCCGACGTTTCGGCTACCATTGCTAAAACCACTTTTAAATTGTGAGTTTTGTAGATAAAAAAAAGTGACCACATATTTTTTCATTTCATTTTTCATAACATAATTTAAATTAGTGTCACAAACAGTAAACAAGTTTTTTGGTGCGTGCGTACATGTCCTACACTAATATACAATGAAATAGGTAAATATAACTTTTTTTATTTTATTTACATTTTTTAAGCTATAAAGGTCTATGAAATACTGTCCAGAAAAAAAAAATGTAATTTCTAATTCCCGCAAAAACGGTCATTCCATTGGCCATTCCCCTAATACTTCACGATTCATGTTTATTTGTTCCTGGCCATTGAAATTTGTTTAGAATATTATCACAAATCTTGATGTCACTAAGGCCAAACACGTCGCATTTTTCTAGCAACGTATGTTTATTAAATTTCTTTTTTACATATGTGCATGAAAACATTTCTCCACAATATCCATATTGATTTTGAAAATACAAATCATTAATCTAAATCCATTTCATATATTTTTATCGGTATTCGTAGTATGTAATATTTCCCTTTTGTCAATATTTCTGAACATACTGTTTTTTTACCCAATAAAATAAATAAATCAAAAAACCTTCTCAAAAATGTTTTTCCCATCTGTTGCAATAAATTTTGGTTCTTATATTCACTTAAATGTAATTATCAGTTGACTTTATATAAATTAACAATATCGCTACACTATACACGATACACTTTTTAAGAACAAACATATTTATTTATTGTGTATGCAGACAATTGGTAAAATACCATATTAAATTTGGTAATGTATCCAAAATGAAACAAGTTCATAGGATTATAATTCATTTAAACAAATTTATTTACCCCAAAAATCCTCAAAAACCCCCAAAAACCCCAAAAATCCCGATTCGCTAACTACATTATCAATAATAAACGCTGAAACCTTTATTGTTGGTAAATCCACCTAGTCCATGAAAAATTATAAAAATTGAAAAAATAAAATTTTCAGGCGTTGCCTAGTATGCAGGTGAAATAATTCAATTTAATGAATCTCACCCGCATAAATAAAGGTTTCAGTTCTTTAACTTCACAAACATTAACGGATGAAAGAATTGAAGGAATATAGATGTTCAAATATGGGCAGAATGGTGAATGTTACACAGTGTGTAAAGTGGCCACTTAAACCAGCCATTGACAGGTTTTAAACCCTGTAGATGCCTAGACTTCTATATTACCTTCTTTTAAATGTTCTTCATCTGTGTTGTAATATGTTAATATAAATAGCTCCCCAGGGAGTTGAATCCAGTCCTTGTCCACAAAAATTTGGACAAACTCAAAATATTGTTGATAAATCTTAGTTATGTAATGAAACCTGTATAAAACACCAATGTAGAAATTCAACATTATTTTTCAAAATAAACCTGTATAAATTAAATCAATATTTACATATATATATATTAATTTGATAATTTAAAATAGCGCCATTTTTGCAAAAAACCACCTCAAGGGCTTAATTTTAAAGCTATTCTCTTACAAATATTTTTTAAATAATGGAAGGTTTTCCCCAATATAACCAAAATATTCCTCTAAAATATACTCAGTATACCCAGATTGATTTATAATTACTCTACTTGTTTTAGCTTGTATAGAAATCCACAAACATGAAACAGCAATTATTTTTAGTATATAAGGAAACTTTGTTAATATTTAAGTAAGTTTGTTTGAAAATGTCCTAACAAGACGATACGCGTCACAATATACCCTTTGTATATTTAAAAAAATAAAGTAGAATTACAATCCAAAAAACTAGTTTTGGATACATTACCAAACAAAAAAAATCAATCTAACATATTTGTTACACACTTATATAATAATTATATATATATATATAATATATATATATAATATATATATATATTTATATGTTTGGATAGCGCCATTTATAGCGCCATTTTTGTGAAAATCACTTCAAGGGCGCTGTACAATAATAAATATCACAGCACATCTTGCAGCTACAGAGCGCATAATGTGTATGTTGTACAATAAGATGAATACATACATAAGTTCGCTCCTGTTACAATGCCTGCTCTCATCTGTCTGTTGCAAGTTCACATTGACAGCAACGGAAGAGTTAACTGCCGGCCGCCGGTTTCGCACATCAGTGATCATCGGATTTCCTGTTCACTCGATACGGCAGTAATCTAGGTGTACCACATATTACCTCTTGTACTATAACAAAGACAATATGGTTATTAATATTGTTATAATGCTTACATACATAAGTAGTAAGTCGAGGCTGTCAAAAACAAGAATAATTTATATATTTATTTTATTTTATTTGGGATTTTTACAGCTATTACATAAGCAAAATGAGTAGAAAAATATTAACAATACTAGAGCCAATTAAAAAAATCCACTCTTAATCTAATGACACATAATATATAAGAAAAGAGTTTACGTAATTGTATGTGTGTGACGTTTGTATTCATGTGAATGTGTGTATGCGTGAATGAATGAGGGAGAGGGTGCGTGTGTGTGGGTGCGCAAGTATAAAGTAAATGCCTCGACTTCCATATTCCCTTATTTAAGGTATTCTCCATCCCTGTTGTAATTTGTTCATCTTAATGACTCCCGAGGGGGTGAAATCCAGTCTTTTAGAAACCAACTGGTCCAAGTAGTTTAAAAATTGAAAAATTGTTTTCAGGCGTTGCCTAGTATGTGAAATAATTCAGTCAGATGAATCTCTTCGCAACAATAAAGGTTTCAGCTCTTTAACTTCACTAAAATCAACAAATAGAAGCATTAAAGAAATATGGATGTTTAAACTCAGGCAAAATGGTGAATGTTACACAGTGTGTAAAGTGGCCACTTAAACCAGCCAATGACAGGTCATAAGCCCTGTAAATGACTAGACTTCCATATTCCCTTATTTAAGGTATTCTCCATCCCTGTTGTAATTTGTTAAAAAATAATTGTTTATAACTTGTAATTATATTAAAAATGGTACAAGAAAGGGCTTGGTAAAAAGTTTGAAACCTTTTTGTTAAAATTCAAATAAAAAAATGTTGTAAATTGTATTATTTAAAAGTATGTTACATTTCAAAACCGTATTCTGAAAACAAGCATTTTATTTTGAAATTGAACTGATACACACTGAATGAATAATGTGCGACATTGTTGGTAAATTTTACTATTTACCACTTACTTACTTTTTATGCCTACCGGTTTCGTCAGGACCCTCACAACACCAACATGCAAATAAAGTAAAATTGGTTTTGAAAATCTTTTTCTTAAATTGTAAGTTTAGTGTGTAAAAAAAGGGGGAAACCAAACAATTTAAAACAGTGCCAAAAAAGTGTTTGTTTATTATTTTTTTAAATAGTTGAAGGAGCTCAGTTATATTTAATTGTTTTTTTTATATAGAAAAAATAAATATTTGAGTTCATAAGAACTTTTAAGCCAACTTTTAATAACCAATAAGATTTACTCAAATATTTCATTTTGAGGGCCATTTTCAAATGAGTTGTAAATAACTCACTATTAGAAAATGGAAACCAAGTTGGGGTAGAGTGGGATTCAAACTACGTACCTTTGATCCGTGAGTCCGAGACACTAGCCACAGAACCACAACCCATTATAGTTTGTTTAAAGAGTTCTTTAGTTGCTGTTAGATAAGGGAGGTCATATACCAACTTTTGTATTTTTATTTGCTGTCTTTGTAGTTTTTTTATGTCATTTTGGTTTCCCATTCTCCATAGTATTTGTATTTTTTAAATATTCCTTATTTTACTAACAAATTACAATTAAGAATGGATAATAGTTTTTTAAATTTTTTTTAATGTGTCTTTATATCGCGAAGCGTTGATTGAATTAATTACGTTTGCACTAACATCAACCTGTTTAAAATATTTGTATAAATTTATTCACTCGAAAATAGCAAAAATATTTACATACTTTCCTTGTTTGGCTGCTTGATGTTTGGCTAATATATGGTGCTTTTAAAGCATGCTTAAGTGATTCTTTTATCTGTATGTAGGAGTTGGTACCACCCAATTACAAATCCAACGCACCCTCATATTAATTTATTTGTAGCTATTCAAAGGGTGAATATACAGAGGCATGTAACTATAAATATTGTCCAATTTTTTTCGTTAAAAATAAATATTTTCATTTATCTAATGAGGAACTGCAGCCCTACGGGAAATTGGATACAAAAAAAGTTTCTTGAAAACGTACGAAAAAGATAATAAAAAATATTTTTATTAAAACGTACTAATTTGAACGATGTCACTGGTTCATATGCACCAACCAATGTTATGAGAGCTGCGAAGGAATAAAAAAAGGTTTTAAATAAAGTGTTTAGGTAAAAAGAAAATTTAAGTATTCCCGAAGGAATACTTTTAAGTATAAATAAAGAAAAATGTCACAAAAATGTATGTGATTTAAAATGATTGTATTTCTTTTCGAAATCAAAAAAAATAAATTCGGCTTCTGCCACTTTCATGTTAAATTTATTATCTTTAAATAATTGTAAAAAAATTCAGTTCAGTCTTTATTGAGATCCCAGATAAGTTAAGTCTAAATTTGAAATGGCGTAATTTGCCGGTTTTAAAGTAATTATATTTTAGTTACATAAAAAGTATATTTTTTAACAGAAATACCTTTAAAAAACATTATTTCTACGTAATTTATATTTTTTTATTATTGCGCGATTAAAAAAAAACATTCGTTTTAAAATGGCAAAATCGTATTATTTCCTAATTTTGCGTTCGTTTTACCAGACTACAGCCTTAAGAGAAAACGCGATTCGAAATTCTTTATACAAACGTATCAGCGTATTCTCTCCATGGATAATGGGTGCTAGAGCAGTGTTTTTAAACACAATATTTACCATAGGCATGTCCCTGCTTTTTGTTTGTTGATAAATTGTTTATTATGGGAGCTAAGACCATAAAAAAGGCCTAGTTTTATCTGTCGTCTTCGGACGTACGGTATGCAAATATCACAAATAAATTTAAAAAACTTTTCCCAAAAAAAAACAAAAACGGTTCAGATTTAGAATGCGGAAAACGAATCCTCGATTTGAGTTACGCATAATCAGTCCGACGTACAGTTGTTTTTTTCGCACCATATCGGAGAGACATCCGCGAGAAAGTGACAAACTATGTTCAAATACCTATCAATAAAATATCTCTGACACCGCATGTCCTCAACATAATTTTATTTTGTTTATTAAGAAAAAACTAAAAATATGATAATATAATGACTAAAAAATATACACAACATTATAAGAAAAACGCAAAATAAAGCCAATTAAGTTTTCCACATAAATACAATGATTAAAATCCAGTTCAGACAGACATAAATAAAGATGTGCATGAGGATGAGTTTTTGTGTGAAGGATGCGTGGGTGGGAGTGAAGTGTGGTCTTGGTAGGAACGTGAATATTTAAGAGTAGGTATGTGGGTGGCAGGGTGGGTTTGTAGAAAGAGCGAGTGTGAGTTTGATACAAGTGAATTTTAAATTTATAATGTAAAAACAAATTATTATAAAGAAACAGCATTTTGTAAAAATAAGTGTTTGTGAATTCTTATTTTTATTATCCAATAAGATCTAAGCTTTGACTGAACAAAGTCCTTACGGCTGACTCGTTGATCCCGTGACCCGCGAGTATGACGCAGTTAAAAAATAATAACTTTTGGTTGGAGAGGCGAACCATTTTTTTCGAGTTCGTTAGGAATGCAGGTGTGTAAAAATGCAAAAAATTTCCCTGCCGAACATTTTGCAAGTCCGTTCATCTGTAGACACATTGGTGGTGATGTATTTTGTTAAGGGATAAAAAAATGGGCTGTTACTCTACTGAGGATGTTCACCCAGTGTACAGGGTGTGAAAATTTAACATGCAACATCCAATATGGCCACCCAAGCTTTTCTGATAGGGTTGACAAACTTATATTTTGTTCTTAAATCTTATAATATCTATAATATTAATTGTCTTGAAATGATTGATTAAGTCTGTCATGCACGGGCCCGTTCACACGTATCGCGCAAATTCATTTGGTCCGGTAAAATTAGGGTGTGTGACACATATTTATTATTTTTCTTATTGGTTTTATTTAATTAGTTTCTACTCGCGGGTGAAAATTTTGCTAAAAGAAATCAAACGGAGATTATTTGACCTCATGGTGTACTGATTCGTGTTTTTACTTGCCTATAGATATAAAAAATAGTGTTTAATGAATCCATCCAATGTTCAGTACTTTTAATCTATAATATTCAGCATATCAGCGGTAGCAGAAGATATGTCGTTTGAAAAAAAATACACATAAGTCCTTAATTGTTTTGTAAGGCGCTGTCTCTCTTTGCGTCCGATTGCTGTTCTCTCGCTGTCATATTAAACGTTTTCAAACGTTTTTAGATTAGTTACCGGTAAAGATACTTTAATTTTTGGATATAAATATTAATTTTATTTTATACCGTATCGATATAATATATTGAAGTTTATATTACTCTGTGTTAGTTTGTTTATGACGCAAAAAATGCTGAAATTAAGGTATGTTTGCTGTATAAAATGAGCTGATTTCTGTTCAAACATGTTGAGAATTTTGTTCAGGAGAGCGGTTTGAAGTTGTACAATAGTTTCAAATGTATCTCTTGAAGTAAAAACACAATTAATAGCAGTTTTTAGGAAATATAGGCTTTTGATAAGGATATTTAAGAAAACAACATTTAAAATATGGACTGCTAAAATATCTATGGACTTCAATGTTTCTAGGAAAATATACGCCTTCCTTTCTGTGCGTTACATATTTCACCGACTGTTACATGCTAGTCATAAATTGATAGCATATTCTTCATTTAGGCTTAGTTGTCATAAACACATTTATTTTAAACTAACAAAATACATATTTTAAACTGGAAACTCTCGGTCTCACAACGCTGCGCTATAGGAGCGTCGATAGCAGGGTGACTTGATAGTTGATAGAGACATATAAAATATTTAACTATCACTATAGATGACCAAATTTGGATTCCATGCTCAAATTAAAACAAGATGCCCGACTACGATGCCCGACTACAGTCTCAAGCGGGAGAAAAACAAATTCAACCTAAACACACGGAAGCATTTCCTAATGACAGTTGGAATTAGGTGCCCGTTGCTGCCAAAATACAGCAATAAATTGGGCAGATCACAGAGGATTGATAATTAATATCCATTTCAAATGACAATTATTTCAGAAGAAATTAGTCTAGCTATTCGAAGGCATTTTAGAAAAACGTGCATTTGTGCAAACGTCTTTCACGTGCTATGGGTCGGTGTCCGGGACATTGTTTGGAGACCATAAATCTTCTTTACCATGCTCTCCGGTAGCTAGGATTGAAACGGTCTCAAGTCAGGATGGACTGGGAAGATATAGCTGGCTTTTTGTGGAAGTATTCTTTTACGCAAGCAGACAAAGCCTACGGTCTCAGATGTGATCTTTGCCGGGAATTAGGTTAAACGTGATTAGACAAAGAGGACCAATCACATAACAGTATTCCTATTTCGGGCACGATGTTCTGTTTTAAAAGGATTTTTTTGTTGCCGATACGAAGAAAGATGTCATAATATTTCAAAAAACACTAATAGACTAATTTGACCGAATATATTTTTACATGACAATGTCTTCCCTGGATGCTTTTGAGTATTTGTAATTATGTTCTGATGTAACATTTTCCCATAATTTATATTATAAGTACTGGAGTCCGGTGGACTTGTGAATTTTAGTGTCCTTTTTAATGTGTAGTTCATTATATGTGTTTGTAGAGAATAAAAATATACGGTAGACTTATCAATAATGATTTTAGGTATTGCATAATTGTATTAGAATTAGGATGAATTAATATGTAATATTGCTATTTGATAAAACGGTAGTACGTTTAGAAACTGCGGCGTCCAGATGCAATAACCGTAAGGGTCATTATTTGTATTATAAGGGAGACTTTCTTACCGAGCGGCCGCTAGAGAGAGGAGTGCGAGAGAGGAGACCGCCCGCTGGGACGCTGCACAGTTCTGGACGATTTTGTTCATTTACCGCTTTATTTTTTAACGATGTCTGTTATAATAAAGTTCTTAAATGAAAGTCCGCTAGTCGTTTGATTGGAGGAGTAAAGGCCACCCTGTCCGTGCTGGCTGCTTCTCGCGTACCACTGCTGGTTTGAGCGGGAACAGTGCCTCTAGAGCTAGTTTCAACGTGTAGTCTCAATAACTTTAAAAATGGACTAGATTTGTTCTGGAAAAGTTAAAGTACGCCAACAACTACCCTTGTTAAATATATTAAAGCATATTACATTTAATTTGCTCGCTTGAAATAATATTAATAGTAATACTCCTACGTCAAATTAAAAATGTATTTTAACATCCTTAAAGGGCGTCTCATTGTCTCCTACTCCCTGTTACCTTCCGAGTTAGCGCGAATACTTGACGTGTCTTACCACCCAAGTTGCCTTTTCTGCTACCTTTTCCAACATCGACCCTTTCTTACCTTATCCTTCCCGCTTCATTACACTGGTGCTCAACTTGCGCACGGGTAAAAAAATGAAAAAAAAACTGTTTAAAATACACTTCATTTGCCACGAATTATTCCCACGGAAGAAAATACGCGTAATAATTTAGTAAGAAATATGTTTAAAAAAAAAATTGAATTATTTATTTATTTTTGAAACCAACACAGTCATTGTAATAAAAAAATACACAAAGAACAAATAACAAAACCAATTATGGGTTTCATATACGAACAAAAATATAAAGAAACAAAAACGTACAGTTCGCTAGGGGTGAAAGGAAGTGGGATGGGAAAATAGGGGAGGAAGAGAAGAAAAAGAAATAATTAGTAAATATAAAACAATGAAAAAAGAAATAAAAATTCATATAAATGTACATATACAACATACATACATACATATCCATACACACATACATCCATATATATACATACATACAAACATATATATATATATATATACATACACACACATACACATACACACATCAACATGCATATATATATATATATATATTTATATATACACACACACATGTTTGTCCGCTTTACGATAATTTTTACAAATATAGATCTCGTGGACGTGAAAAAAACTATAAGCCAGCAGACTTATTCTGTCACAATTCCGTTTCGTAAGTTCGTCCGTTCATCATATATCCATCTTGTTCTAACGCAATCAAAACCATATTTCGCTCTCGTTCCCTCTCATACGATACGAATGAATTTACGAAACGAATTAGTAACAGCATAAGGCCGGCCACTGATGTGTATCATTTCCTGGCATGTATCTGACTTTTACTACGTATTCTAACATTTAAAAAAATAAATATTTGTGTTCTTATGATTTTCCCAAATATTTCAATTTTGGTGCCATTTGTAATGAGTTGGAAATAATTCACTATTAGAAAATGGGAATCAAGTAGAGTTGAGTGGGGTTCGAGCCTCGGACCTCTGATCCGTGAATCCGCAATACTACTTGCCACGAGACCATAACCCGATGTTTGAAATTTTCAAGTTTCGTAATTTTCATAAAAATATTTTATGGAAAAAAAACGATTTAAAAGCATGTGTCAAAAGATAAAATATGTGAAAACAGTGCTTTACTTATTTAGTTCTTTATTGTTTACTTTTTATTATGAACACTCGACTAACTTACTACTCTGCTAAGCATGTTTTTTTATTCGAATCATTGTCATAAACTATCAAAACTTGAAATTCATTAATAGGGTTTAAAATTCCAACCTTAGAATTCTGTAGCTACAGGATGTGTCGTAATTTAGCTCTTATTAATTTGTAAACGATTTTAAAAAAAATAATCAGAAAAACCAACATTTAATTTTAGAATAATGTAAATGGTGGCTAGGCTTCATACCGTCCACGCGCTCTGTAGCTGCAAGACATGGTGTAATCTAGCTCCTATCTGTTATCTGTTATTAAATTAAATTATAACAGGAAACGAGTAACTTGAATCCCAACCGTCAATGCGCCATGTAGCTATATATATATATATTTGGATAATTTATATAGCGCCGTTTTTGTGAAAATCGCCTCAAGGGCACTGTACAATAAATAAATATCTCACCACGTCTTGCAGCTACAGTGCGCATGGATGGTCTGAATTCTTGTTCCTCGTCTCCAATTATGATATACAGGAGCTAGATTACAGCACGTCTTGTAGCTACAGAGCGCATAGACAATAAGAAATCTAGCCACTATTTACATTTTTTATTTTTTATTTTATTTTATTTATTTTTAAAAAATAAAATAAAAAACGAATTTATAAAAATAGAAGTTAGATTACAACAAGTCTTGCAGCTACTGAGCGCATGGACGAGTGAAATTCTGGCCACTTAAAATTATCAATAAATATACAAAAACAAACATTGAGCATAATAGTAAATTTGTAAAGTGTTCGTGCTAAAAAGTAAACAATAAAAAACTAAACAGATAAAGCACTTCAACACTATGGATAACATAACAAATAAAATATTCGAAGTGTAGCTTTCGTAGATTTTGGGTAGTCACTAGTCACTGTCGTACAAGTGCAAACACATACTTAGCTGCAAGACGTGTTGGGATATTTATTGGACAGCGCCCTTGAGGTGATTTTAACAAACATGGCGCTATATAAATTATCCACAATAATAATATTAATAATAATAAATATTACACAAAGTTTGTAACTGTGTCAATTTTATACTTCCGTTTAAATTTACTCTTTCTAATGTATCTTTGTCTCTGTTGAGATATAAATCTATCTTGATGGAATCTGTTGAAGGTTCTGATTATCTACAAATATAAATACCTCGTCAAAGCTGTCAATGTTTTTAATTAACGTTTTTTGTTTATATTTACGTATCCATTAAGTAGGAGTGTGGAACTTTCCCAATTAGCTTACAGATGAGCCGAGAAGCTTGAAGTATCGAATTACATTTGTACAGAGGCGTAGAAAATATTCGGAAAACTTATAATAATAACAATAATAATAATAATGTTTGTATAATTTATATAGCGTCATTTTTGTGAAAATCACCTCAAGGGCGCTGTACAATAAATAAATATTCCAGCACGTTTTGCAGCTACAGAGCGCATGGACGGTTGGGATTCTAGTTCCTCGTCTCCAATTATGATATATATAGGAGCTAGATAACAGCACGTCTTGCAGCTACAGAGCGCACGGACAATAAGAAATCTAGCCCCTATTTACATTTTTATTTTCTAAATTATGCTCTCTAAAACAAAATGTCTTCTTACCATATTGTAATTAAGATGTTTTACAACACGATACATTATTGATCACCACCAAATTATGGTTATTTGAAAAAAGTTTTTTGTATTAGTGATAGTTTTTAATTTTTCATAATGTAATATGTAATGTTTTTCAAGTAAAATTATTGTTAATGTAGGTTAAGTGTAAATAATCGATGTAATTTATAAGAACCTGCTGACGAGTTGTATGTATGCAACTATGCAGGACTTTAATTTAAGACTATTTTTGTAAATATTTTTGAAAAATAAATTTTAAAAATAAATAAAAATGCAACATCGGTGCAACTCGATTCATTAGAAAGAACAATAAGCACTTTTTCAAAAGATGAGAAGATGTATAATTTGGACTGTTCGACAACTCAGCTCTCCGCTACAAACAGAAGCTGAGTCTCATTGATGTTAATAATTTTTATGCTAGTTTTTCACATAACACAAACAATAACAAATATAATTAATATATAATGCAATATATAAAATTTATAATAAAATATATGCATGATAAAATTTATAATAAAGAATATGTTTCAAAAATAAGAATATAATTTTAGTTTCTTTCCTTTTTCGTTTTATTGATGTAGGTATGTTTCAATTTTTTTTATTTCTTTTGAATTTTTACACAATTGATGTGAAAGTATGTACAATTGTGTATAAAATAAAAAATACACTGACACTCCGGAACGTGCCTGTAGGCCAGTGGATTGGCTACATCCATAAATAAAAATATATTGAATGTATTGTACCTATTGTATAAACATTTTTGTTAACTATGTATTTGTATTTTATATTGGATTAAATAAATAAATAAATAAAATTTATAATACAAAGTATAATACATGTAGATTACATTCTCAGGAGTTACTACAAGTAATTCGAACTTAATTTTGTTATGTTATATAGAAACTCGAATTGAATAGTATGTTGTGAACGAAATTGGTGCTGCGTTAGGTTTGTGTTTTTTGTATGTAATATTTTTTATTTAGTTATATCAACATATCACTGTATGAGCTATATCAACATATCAACATATCAATACATGAGAAGATGTATGAATGTAGAGGAAGCGAGATCTGTATGCAAAGATAGAGTGTTGTGGCGTTCTATCCTCTCTTCCTATCCTTACGGGGAAACGGCGTGATGGTTTGTTTTTTGTTTTGTTTTAAATGTAAAGTTTTCAAAATGTTAAATACTGACCTGTTACACCCATGCAAACATGTAAATAAACGAAAAAACAAAGAATTAGTAAAAGAAATACGATAAAATTACAAGTCTACGCCATTGCCGAATACCAAACGAAACATTATTCATTCTTCTCGTCATAGTATGTAACTAAATACAAGCGTAATATTGTTTTCAGGTGTTTGCAATGCATAACTTATCTGCACCTAATGGCACATAGGGCACTGCATTGAAAAAGTTGATACAGGAAGGCAAAGTGAGTAGTCTCACGCCCAGGAAGATTGAAATATTGCATTGAGGGTATCCAAAAGCCCACTATCCACTCGCAAATGTTAAAAGAGTCCTCGCAGTTTACAAAATTACTCCTAAGAATACAAGCTCTTGGCAGATCTACGAAGAGATGTATGGACAGAAGCCAACGCGTCGTTTCCACTCCTCGGATCTTTGTGCGGTTTGTTGGTGGAGATTTATATTAATACTAACTTGAATAATATAAACTAAATTTTTAGAACAATGAATTTGTATATACGAGTATAATTAACAGACGAAAAGATCTGCAATATACATATAAGTAAACATTTATTTAAAATACAAGAAAGAAAATATATTTAAAATAAAAAATACCTATAAGATAGTTTAATAACTATTTATATATGAACATAGCCCTGAGAAACATGATATATACTAAAGATGTATTATATGATTTAATAGCATAATTATACATTTTTACAATTTAAAAAAATTTCACTTGTTATATTTTTACTAAAACTAAAATCCCACCAAGCCACTTTTTGTAGCTTATTGGTGAAGATTATATTTATACTGACTTAATAATATTATTTACATTTATAAAAACAATGAATTACATATAAAAATTAACAGCCGGAAAGATCAGAATAAACATGTTTATTAATCATAAAAAAAAAATAGATATAAAACTTTTGATCGAGCACCCACTCTCCTATTTTTATCTTGTTACATGATATGTTTATTATTTATTAACAGCCGGAAAGACCAGTAATATACCAACAAATAAACATTTATATTAAATACAAGAAAGAAAATATATATAACATAAAAATATTTACACACAAGCTAGTTTAATACCTGCTTATATTTAAATTTTTGATCGGGAACCATCTCTCCTATTTTGATCTTGTTACATGATCTGTTCATTATTTATAACTGCCGGAAAGATCAGGAATATACATCCAAATAAATATTTATTTTAAATACAAAAAAGAAAATATATATCAAATAAAAATATTTACAGATAAGCTAGTTTAATAACGATTTAAATATAAATTTTTGATCGAGTAGCCAGTCTCCTATTTTGCTCTTGTTAGGTGAAATGTTAAATTTAAGTTTTTTTGGCAGGAAATTAAAACTGCTAGGTGTCAAATAATTAAGAGTTCAACTACCATACTTGTTACATATTTTTGCTAGTACTAAACCTTACTTCAATTTTTTTTGCTTTACCTTGATTACTTTTACGTGAAGTGTGTATTATGGTTATTTTTGAGAGGAATTTCGAAAATATTTCAATTAACAATGTTTTGAGTATGTCAAACTGTTTGCAGACAGGCTGGATTTCCTCTCTAGGGAGTTATTTAAAACTAACTTAGTTGCAACAGAAAAGGAAAACATTTTGAGAAGGGAAATATGGAAATCTAAATCTGTTGCAATAAATTTAGTTATTACTAATAAATTGTTCTAAAATTATCCAAAACCACTGTAATCCTTGAACTGGCAGAGTTTTAAGTGTTTTGTACAGGAGAATTTTATCACTTTTTTGTCTGTAAATCTCTGCTGGTACAATACTCTTAACCGGTACTGTAGACCCTGGTGGGAGAGTTAACGTGAATAATTGGTTTTAAAGGTGGTTGAAATATTTCATTGTTCCTGGACTGGCACTTGAAACGTAAGACTGATCACCTTACCTTCCACGTAACAAAAACTATCTAGATACGCTGCAAATGCCAATGCAGTGCTTTCGAATATATTTTTTATCATACGAATCATTTCTATCAAACTTATAATATGTTATTCTTATTTATATAATTTATATCAAACATATATTTTATTCTGTTTTACATATTATGTTGGTGCATATAATATGTATTTGTATGTTCGTTTTGAACCAACGGGCAGGTATTGTCATACCTACCTTGTTTTATTGTTTATAATAAATCGTATTCACTGCATTTTGTGGTTACCTACCGTATTATGCCGTAGGCGGCCTTCGTGGTGTAGTAATCAAGACGCTTGACTCACGCACGGAAGGTTCCGGGTTCGATTCCCGGTGAGTACGCAAAAATTAAAATGTGATTTTTCTCAAGCCTGGGTGTTCTGTGATGTAATTCACCAATGTAATTGGGCCTCCTGGCCTGTTGTGGTGCAAAAATAAATAAATAAATAATAAATAAATATAAATATTATATGGGACTCGTTGCACAGTATTCATTCCGTGTGTATCAATCAAATTTTAAAATAAAATGATTTTTTTCAGATTATTTTGAAATTTAACATACTTTTTAAAAATACAATTATAACATTACTTGACTAAAATGTATTCAAAAAGGTTTCGAGAGTGGGTATAACTATTTTTTAATTTTTAAATAATCAAACTTCTTACTAAGCTCTTTCCTGTACCCTTTTCAATATTAACACAAGTTTTAAATTATTATTTTTCATACTTACGCACCCACACAAACGCTCCCTCCCTCATTCATTCACACACACACACACACATGAATACAAACGTCACACACATACAATTACGTAAACCCTTTTCTTATAAATTATATATTATTAAATTTACAAGGGATTTTTTAATTAGCTCTAGTATTGTTAGTATATTTCTTCTTATTTTTAATGTAATAGCTGTAAAAATCCCAAATAAAATAAAATTTACGTATAGGTAAATGATAAGGATGTTTTAACTATTGTTTTTTGTTAAATATCGCAAGGGATTAGCCGAAAAACAGGATGGCATGACGTCAGTTGATTTTCAGTACCTGCTTACGGAAAGCGGATTTCCGTCGTCGGCCGGAAGAGAATTTTATACTTAAATCGTTGGACCGGAACTGGCGGGAAACAGTTGAAACCTAATACGGATTGCGCGGGAAATCGATACCTTGCGCAGGAGC
The DNA here is from genome assembly GCF_059751315.1 of Micrasema longulum. Classification (NCBI taxonomy): domain Eukaryota; kingdom Metazoa; phylum Arthropoda; class Insecta; order Trichoptera; family Brachycentridae; genus Micrasema; species Micrasema longulum. Next base: position 290,044 of record NW_028277782.1, read on the forward strand.
TAAAAACTTGTGAAAAATGAAGCATGTATCCCCTTTGGAGAATTAAAATACCCCATTCAACCGTTATTAATTAAATGCTGAATTTAAAAAAAAATATTCGTTGCTGTTTAACAGATATTTTAAGGCTATGGTCTGATAAAAAGTAAGGAAATCATTCGATTTCGCCATTTTATAACGCCGGCAACCCACTGCAGGGCTCAGGGTCTATCGGGATTGTCTCAGCTCCCGGCCTTGCTAATTCATCATCTTCCTCGTAACCGTCGATGTTTGAGTGTCCTGGGCCACGATTACAATGGGAAGTTAACATTTATCTTTAATTTTATCTACAGAGTAAAATTAAGTTTTCTGTGTAAAAAATAAAAAGCACAATATGCATACAATTTTTTCATCCAGACATGTTAAATTATAGGTTATTGACAAAATACTTTAAATGCGCTTGCAAATATTCTCATTTTCTTACACAAATGTCGGTTTTTCTTTATAAACATTCGAAGATAACTCTGTTAACTTCCCATTGTAATCGGGGCCCAGGTACCCAAATCAATGTTATTCGGTTACACTCACCCACACAATAGTGAAGTACCACTTTTTTGACACTTTTAAACTAATAAAGGTCTATGAAATACTGTCCCATAAAAAAAATTTTTTCGCCTATTATTCGTAGCATAAAAAATACTTTTAAATTTGTAATTTTGAATTCCGCAGAAACTGTCATTCCATTGGCCATGCCCCTGATACGTCAAGATTCATGTTTATTTGTCCCTTGCCACTGAAATTTGTTAAGAGCATTATCACAAATCTTGAGGTCACAACAACCAAGGCCAAACACGTCGCGTTTTTCTAGCAACGTATTTTTATTAAATTTATTTTTTACATTTATGTATGAAAACATTTCTCCACAATATCCATATTGATTTTGAAAATACAATTAATTATTCAAATTCCATTTCAAATATTTTTATCGGTTTTCGTAGTAAGTGATATTTCCCTATTTAGCAAATTCAGCAAAACGAGAACTACCTTCTTCCACGCACTAGCCAGGCTCTTTAAAGACCTGTGGTTGAAGGGCGAGAATTATTTACATGAACCCATCACAATAGGTCTTCACAGGAGCTTGTATAGCACTAACCTCCACCATAAATAATAAAAATAAGGTGATGTTTAATAAGTTTATAATAATGTACTATGTACTCATTCCAGAAAAGTCTCAGGTTAATGAAGGGTACCATCAGGCATCCAAAAGGATGCGTAAGGATTGAAGGATATCCTGATTAATCGCATGATTGCTTTATAGCATTTGTCTTTTTACTTCAAATAACAGCAAATAAAGCATGTAATTCCGACTTGACGTGAACTTGAATTTACTTCACACGCTTGCAATATGGCTTCCTTTTTAATGTTCTAAAAAATAAGCGTAGTGCCTATATACCTAAGTGTCATTTTTTCTTAACCCTACAATGCCCAATGAAGACGATCTGCTACATACCAATAATCGGTGTATAAAAGTGATTTCAAACATGTTTTTTTAATTAATAAGTAACTAGTTTATTATATTGAACACATGCTAGCGGACCCGGCAGACGTTGTCCTATATTTAATTTAAGTAGGTATTTAGGTACTTGTTTATGGTTGAATTCCAAAACATAAAATAAATATTTTTTCAAATATGCCATTCTTTTTGCAAACGTCAAACGTCAAACTCCGTTCGTCTCACCAACAAAGGGGTGTACTTATGTAGGAATACAATTTTTAAAAATGTATCGAATGTACTATTATTTAAGTGTTACCAAAAATCCAATAAAAAGAAATAAATGGGTGGAAATTATAAGGAATTTAAGGAAAGAATCAGATCGAGATCCACAAAAAACAAATGCTATTTGTAAACATTAAAAAACAAACTTTTTGTACACAAAAAAACAACATCTTTCCATTTTTTTGCAAATGCATTCTCCTCGAATGCAACCCTGGTAGATCAATGAATAAAACATTTATGCTCCTAACTTATTTTTTACATATTCGATTGAAGATTTTAATATTTACGAACATGCACAGCGCAAAGATCTATATTTCTCTGAAAACCGCACCTAAATCGGTTAAGCCGTTTAGAAGGAGTACCGTGAAATCACACGTACAGAGGAATTATAGATATAAATACTGGCCATTTTAATTTATTTCAAAAGCTTGCCACCAGGGTAAAATTTTTCGATATTTTTTTTAACAATAAGTCAGTTGTACGTATTCTATCAAAAGTGTAATTGAGCTAAAGTTCAAAGGGTAATTTCTTTTTTTTTGTTTTTAAGATTTGAAGTTATAATTGTTTCTGCAACTTTCATTATTATATAAAAAGATGTTCATAAGAATCGTTATTTCTTGTTTTCCTTATATTCTTGTATTTTTTAACCTTTCAATGCCCGATGTAGCATATTAGCCACATAAACTTAAATATTAAATTAAAACTGAAAAAAAAACCTTATTTTGTTTTTTCATTATTTTCCCAGTATTTGATTAAAAAAACATACATTAAAATGTTTTTAGTTAAACTAGAAAAATTGGACATTAAAGGGTTAACTAAAGAAAAATTGCAATTCTCGACCTAAGTACCCTCCGGCACGTTGTGTTGCGGCCTCCGTGGTGTAGTGGTCAAGACGCTTGACTCACGCACGGAAGGTTCCGGGTTCGATTCCCGGTGAGAACACAAAAATAAAAATGTGATTTTTCTCAAGCCTGGGTGCTCTGTGATGTAATTCACCACTGTAATTAGGCCACCTGGCCTGTTATGGTGCAAAAAAAAAATGTAAAAAAATGTAAAAATGTAAACTGTTGCTTATTTCGTGTTAGATAATCATTAAATGGTTTTTGTCTGCATGGGTGAGTCTATTAGGCAGTGGCTGATAGAGTCGTTCAGAAGATGCTCTGAATGAAAGGACAGCTCGTCGACGATTTTTGCGTTTCAAAGACGGTACGCCGAAAAGATGGCAGTATACATATAATTATATTGATTTTGACTCCACTTATGTTAATATCAGTCAGAATTTTTTTATTTATACATATATATTCTTCAAAAATGAAAAAAAATATGAGACTTATACGACGCAATTAAGGTAGGAAATATATGGAAAATCTCTTTTCAAGTTCCACGAATACAATATAACATACAAAGTTGTACACAGTTAAGCAGAAAGCAGCCGGCCATATAAAGGTAAAACTGAGATAATAGTACTTTTTTTAAAACATTGAATAATCAAATCTACGCAACTATTGAAATGTTTTTTACTTTGAGAAATGAAAATAATAAATAATGTTTGTGTACCTTGGAAGTACGATCACCTGTAGCTCAAACACAAATAACTATCGACGTGCTAATAAGCGACGAGATAGCAAATTCTCACCATGATTTTTTATAGTATTTGCGATCACATTGGAACATCCGTGAACACCTAATATTAAATGTCAAAATATTTACGTTCCGCGACGAATAATCCTGCTGCGCAATCACATGTTTGAATTTCACCGGTGTAAATATGGAAAATATTTCAAACATCCTATTTTTATTTATTCATTATTTATCATGCTATTTATTGCATTTAGCCGGCGGTTGGCAAGCCAAATGACAAGAAAAGCAGTCGCCATAGTAATTGTAATTAATTTTCACTTTTTTGTATTAAATACTTCTTACTATTTTGCAAATGCAATATATTGTATTATTTTTTATGGTAAATGGCAATTTTTCGCCAGTGAACCGTATTTATTTAGGAGGAAAACAAAAAACAAACCGACACGAGCGTTGACTTAGAGATTACACACGCGTTGACTTATGACTGCGATAACTTAAACATGTTCATTATTGTTAATTGTGATCGCTCAAATGCTTAGCATGTTTTTATACACGTCGATAGTTATTTGTGATTAAGCTACTGGGATGGGAGGACAAAAAGAAAAGTCGACTGCCGTATACATCTAGCGAAGCTTGCGTTCAACAAAAAATCCAAAATTTTCGAGTCAAATAATATAAACCTAAAACTCCGCAAGCAACTTGCAAAGACATATGTATTGGCTGTTTTTAAAAGAACATTGAATGAGGAAGTTCATTAGTTTTTGTTAATTTTATTTGTTAATACTATTACACTAAGCCAATTTAAAAAAATAAACTTTTTGGTGTGTCGAAATTTCTTTGCGTGTGACGTCTCAAGTTTTATTTCCCTTTTTCTAGATGAGTTCTGCTGATTCGTGAGTTGACTTATCGTAAACCGGAAACCTATCACAAATCTCCTATCGGTGGTTGATTCTGAAGAACAAGTGACGTCACGCAAAGTAGCTTGTTTTTATGAAAATCATTTTTATTAAATTTTTCATACATTTTCAATAAACTATGCAGTACAATTTAAAACTCAAGAATACATTTTTTAAATCCAATGTCCTGTAGAGCTGATAACACCAATATCTATTTTTTGCAGAACTGTGGATTGGTTGCTTTCTGCTTTCTACATTCAATTATTATATCGATCTGTGTTACTATGGAAACCCGGGTTAGTGGTTGTATTGAAAGCCCCGCCTCCCACCCTTCAGACTGGGCTACGATTGGTTGAAATCAACCCTTGTTTAGCGCCCATTGGGCAACGTATTCACCCCTATTTCGCGGTAGAGTCGCGGTAGATGTAAATTTTAACATTTGGCGGTGAAAATATAATTATTGTTGAAATGTTTTCACGTCTGAAGAGGTGAAAACGCATTGTACAACGCGATAATTGAGAACACTGTTTTAAAAACAGAAAATGTCAAAATTTTATATTTTATTTTATTTTAAACAAATAAATCATCACGTCGTTTCCCCGTAAGGATAGGCAGAGAGGATAGAACGCCATATCACCAGGTTGCACCAGGGTATGCTTTGTTACAGCAGTTTGAAGACCAGAAGGAATGTGTATTTTCTTTCGATTGTTGCCCGGTATTATTGAAAACCCTGAAATTATGCGGGACATTAGTTTAGATTTATTTTTGCACCACAACAGGCCAGGAGGCCCAATTACAGCGGTGAATTACATCACAGAACAGCCAGGCTTGAGAAAAATCACAGTTTTAATTTTTGTGTTCTCACCGGGAATCGAACCCGGAACCTTTCGTGTGTGAGTCAAGCGTCTTGACCACTACACCACGGAGGCCGCCTAATATGTTTCAGCCTTACCTTAGACAGCGTCACCATAGACCTTTTCACAATCCAATATACAGGACCAACCTGCCAATGGTTATGCCTGTTGGAAGGGCTATCTCTATGTTGAACAATATTACTTTAGACATTGACATGTTTTTCGTTACAAGGTTTTCTTACTTTTTTAACATATTCTTCTCTGGATATTCTGTATACTTATGTGTTATTTTTATAATTTTACCTTATTATTTTAATTATGTCTTATTAAGATATTTCATTTTGTAATGTACATATATATGAACAAATAAAATCGAATCACTCGGTTTTTGCATACATATCTCGTTTCCTTTAAATTCATAGATCTTCCCATGCACGTCCGCCGATTATTCACAAATACACTTTTTAGAGTCACACGAGTGACGTTTTAAAAAGTGTATTTGTTGCACAAAACTCCATAATTAAAATAATACCTAAGAGTCCCGATACAGACATCTACTGAAGAAATATTCCACAAATCACAACCTATGACCCCAACGCAAATATACGCTGAAACAATACTTACTTACAGATTCAAAAACTACTCTTACTTAAATGAAAGACATAACCCCTACAATACATCACATACAAATAATATAATCACTAGATCCTCAACACAAAGACAACTTAATCAAATACAAACTAATACCACTTTCGGACAAAGGGATTTTGAGTATTATTCAATAAAAATGTAAAACCTACTTCCACTACCTATTAAAACAATTAGTAAGGAGAAAATGTTTAAAAAGGCTATAAAAAATGGATAGTGGAGCTAGGTAGAATTAAAATGGATTGTCTCATTCGCCCAAACTAACATTGAATCACCAGCGCCACAAACGTATGGTTCATGTATTTCTTTTGATCTTAAATTGGGCGTTTTATAAAATAAATAATATCATCATCATCATTCCATTTTCGCACCAAATGATGCATAAGGCACTGCATTGGCACACCAACCGCAGCGTATCTTGATCATTTTTGTAACATGAAGGTATGATGTTCAGTCGTGATGTCGGATCAGAGGGGATTTATAAATCAGCCAAATATTATTATTATTACAATTAAATTCAATTAATTTATTTTGAATTAAGCATTCATTCCAAACTAAAATTTAATGCGTAGGCACATATTATAAAAATACAAAAAATATAAAAAGAGACTCTTGTCAAAATAGTAGGAGAATCCTGGTCCGGAAAACCCCTTCAGATACATGGAACAGATCAACATCCAGAGCGATGTTGTTCAGCATAGTGGTAGCCCTTCCACAGGCATAACCATCGGCAGGTTGGTCCTGTAAATCAGAATATGACCTCATTAAGTAGTTGAAACATTTTCCTTTAAATTTATTAGTTTGTGACATTTCAGAAGAGTTTGGAAATGACGGATAAATACGAAATATGTTTTTGAAAAATCACTTTAATTACCTATAAATAAGCCAAATATTATTATTATTTATTTACGGACATAGTCCATTTATACAATTCATAGGAATAAATATTACAATATAAGAACAGTTAAAAAAATTGAAAAAGAAGAACAGAAGCATTGACAAACGTAAAGTACATCAGGTCAAGATCTGGAGTATTTATTTAGTGCTCGTTTAAATCATCGTAAATATGAACAAAAAAATCCAGATCTTGTCTTTAGTTAACAATACGACAAAGACGGGTCATTGCAGAATTAAGGCTAAAGTTTGTTCTATGCTGATCGATGAACAGTACTTCATTGTTTCTCAACCTACGAGTCGGAATATGGAATTTTACGTGTCCCAGTAATGATGGCACATCGATTATACCATATATTATTAAAATAAACTCATTAAAACTGCGGTAATCAGTTAAAACATTTTCCTAAAAATTAATTGGTTGGTGACATTTTAAGTTTTTCAAACAAGGTCTTCAATTAAGAGTTTAGAAATTATGGAAAAAAAGCCTGCGGGAATATTAATTAATTGTAAATACCTACTAGTACTGTTCACAATTATTTTTTTTACACAAATTATCAGTGACACAGAGAACCGAGGAAAAGAGAATGCTGGGTATTTCGTTGAGAGACAAAAAAACCGATACATGGATTAGAGCGAGAACAAAGGTCACCGATGTAGTCCACAGGGCTACCAACCAGAAATGGAGACGGGCTGGTCATATAGCCAGAACCACAGACTCAAGGTGGACCAAAAAAGTCTTGGAATGGCGACCCAGAACGGGTAGAAGAAGTCTCGGCAGGCCTCAGACAAGGTGGTCTGATGACATATGACGAGTTGCAGGAAGTGGTTTTTATATATATAAATACATATTTTTTTATATGGGAGTTGCATTATTTTTTACCTTGCTTGTAATATAGAAGGTTTATATTCAAAAAGAGGATTTTTCTGCAGTTAAATTACTTTAAATTTTAGCTAAGTTTTAGGATCAGGAGGGATATTCTAGAGTGGGCCAATCAGGAACTATTTAGCATTTGCTCAAATGGAGAGGAAACCACTTAAAACTCTTCAGGAGAAGCCAGCCTGTTGACAGAAGTCAACCGGCCTTCCGTTCCACTAGAAGAATGCTCGGCATTTCGATCCCTACTTTGGTTTATTTTACCAATTGCCTGCACTATATTGACCATGTATGATACTACCTCCCCGTGTGGGTTCTTTATTATCTATCACCGATGGGATATCGCATAGATCTTCACCCAGGCTTCTGCATTGCGCCTCCAGCAGTTATGCAGGAAGTGGTTGGATGCGGTTGGCAAAGGATAGGGAGATATGGAGACTAAAGGGGGAGGCCTATGTTCACCATTGGACAAGAGACAACTGACGATAATGATGATGATGATTCTCCATCCGCTTGGACAAATACTTAGCTTTAAATAGTACCATCTTAATCATTATCAACATTAAATAAAATCTTTGTAATAGGTGGATGCTGAAGACAGGCGTCAAATGGTGTAAATATTGCACCTGAATTAAATTTGACCCCTTCATTTCAAGCAGAAGAATGCTAACACGCGCAAAACCACTAAACAAACACAGGTGTCATAAAATAGATAGCGGCTTCCCTTATCTACATTCATGGATGTATCTATTCAAATCATCCCCTAAATTTGACAAACATCAAGAAGGGTAGGTTTATGAATTTCGTACTCAATGAAAACAGGTAAGCTTAATTTAATATTGACCTGCAGTTTTAATGTTTACTTTGGTTGCGGAGTGAAAAATATTTGTCAAACAATACATTTAAGTTAAACTAAAACCGGGTTGTGGTGGTTGGCGCATTTGCCTGGTTGGTAACATTTACACACTGAAGCAAGATTACCAATCATTCTTGCAACTACAAAGCGCATAGACAAGTGGAATTCTAGCAACTTACAATTATATCAATAAATTCACAAAAAAATAACATTGAGCATAGTAAGTGTTCATACTAAAAAGTAAACAATAAAACAAGAAAAATAAAAAACCAAGGTACATATTTATTATCCTGTTAAACGGAATACATTCTACACTTCAATAATAAGGAAGTTCAGTTATACGGGAAATTGGATTTTAAAATATATATATATTACGCGCGTAAAAATTTGAGCATTAAATTGGACGGCAAAGTTTCTTGAAAATGTATAAAATAAAAAAATTTAAAAAAACGAACTACTTCGAACAACGTACTAGTTCATATGAATCAACCAATGATAATATAGGTGTGAAAGACTTCCGGTTTACGGTAAGTCAACGGACCAATCGGCAGAACTGACTGAGAAGAATCGGAAGACTTGAGACGTCACGCGCGGAGTAATTTCAGAAATTCAAAACATAAAAATTCGATGATTAGGAAGTACAATATACAAAATGTTTATTCAACGTGATCAAATTCAGACTATTAGGTAACAGGCGCATAGTAACGGAATTCTCGGCTCAATTTGACAAGCCCGTCAAAACTGAATGTGATGAAATAAATCGAATGTGATGGTTTTTGAAAGAAATGAAAGTATGACTAAATGTGAACTCACTGTGAATGGAGTTATACTAAAACGAGTAGAGGAATTTGTATCTTAAATTACGTAGTTAATTGTGTATCTGGGAAGTATGTTTACTAGGGATGGAATGACTGAGAAAATACTGAAAGGAGGGTGTCGGGAACAGAGTGAACAGTGCACTTAAATCAACCTTAGCAAATAAATGTTTGTCGCAAGAGGCAAAATTAGCAGTTCACAATGGAGTCCTGGTCCCGAGCCTGATGTATGGGAGCGAAGTATGGACTTGGAAAAACAGGGATAAAGCAGGCTAAATGCTGTCGAAATGCGATCTCTCAGGCGAATATGTGGTAAAACTTTGTACGATAGATGCACAAATGTCGAGATCCGTACATTATGTAAGGCTGAGATAGGCATTATCGACAAAATCAAGAAAGGAGCTCTGCGCTGGGTTTGGACATGTAGAGCAAATGGACAGCGAAAAAACGGCTAAGAATATTTACAATATGAATGTTGATGGATGCAGAAATAGAGGAAGACCGAGAAAGACGTGGCATGAACAAATCCAACAAATACTTGAAGTTGGACATGTCAAAAGTCGGATTAATCGGCGCGTGTGCCATGAGAAGATTGTATGAATGTAGAGGAAGCGAGATCTGTATGCAAATATAGAGTGTTGTGGCGTTTTATCCTTTTTGCCTAACCTTTATTTTGTTGCCCTTTAATAATAATGAATATTTTACGTTTTTTATAAAATATTTTTTATTCCTTTTTTATACTCTGTTTTTTATTACTATAAAAAAATACCATATTATCTTTTACAGAATATTTTAGTTTTTCTTTCTTATGTTACACAAAAGAATTATAACTTGTCTATTATTTATTATGGGAGCAAAAATTCAGTAACATTTTCTTGTATACCCACGCACAGGCCATGCCTTAGTGAGATATTTTTGTTTATTTTTTTTTTAATATGTATTGAATTGCTATATAATGATGTTTTTTTTTTTTAATACTCTGTTTTATTATTATGTTTATTGTAAAAAAATAAATGGTTAGTTCGTTTTTGTCAAAATTGAAAATCAGTTCCCGCGTGCGGCGGCTGACATTTTGTGTCAATACTCAATACCTACATGGATTTGTAGATCACCGATTAAATCTCTTAATATTTGCACTTAGATTTATTAATACAATATTATCTTCTTGTCAGTGGCCCATCCGCTATTGTGGGATTTGGTTAATTCAGCTGAAAATGGCCGAAGACGCGTGCGGTCACGTGCGTGGTACATTTTTCGGTCTACCGCATGGCGTTCAATGGCAGAGCCTGGCGCGTGTAGTGGGCATAATTTGGCCTAATCCCTAAATGTACACGCATAAAGAAGTGCTTCAGCTGTGATTACAATGATTAAAATGCTAAATGATTCTCACGAGAGAATTATTCAATGGAACGCATTTCATGACAGGTTAACCTTTCCCTCACTGTCCTAAAAACACCTGCCCGTTACGGTGCTGTGTATGTTATGTTTGGATAATTTATATAGCGCCATTTTTTGCGAAAATCACCTCAAAGGCGCTGTACAATAAATAAATATCCCAGCACGTCCTTGCAGCTACAGAGCGCACGGACGGTTGGGATTCTAGTTCTCGTCTCCAATTATTTATTTATTTATTTATTTATTTCATTTTATTTGGGATTTTTACAGCTATTATATAAACAAAATAACTAGAAAAATCTTAACAATACTAAAGCCAATTAAAAAAATCCACTGTAAATATAATGACACATAATATATAAGAAAAGAAGTTTATTAATTGTATTTGTGTGACGTTTGTATTCATGTGTATGTGAATGTGTGTGTGCGTGAATGAATGAGGGAGAGGATACATGTGCGTGTGGGGAATGAAAGAGGGAGAGGGTGCGTGTGTATGGGGCGTAAGTATGAAAATAATATATTTGCTTAAAAATTGTAAATTGTATTAAAAATGGTACAATAAAGAGCTTAGTAAAAAGTTAGAAACCCATTATAATATGTAACAATTATGATATATAGAAGCTAGATAACAGCACGTCTTGCAGCTACAGAGCGCACGGACAGTAAGAAATCTAGCCCCTATTTTACACTTTTTTATTTAACAGTGAAGTTTAAAGTTTAAGTGATATTTTAAAAACAAAATAAAAAGCTAATTATAATAATAGAAGTAAGATAACAAGTCTTGCAGCTACTGAGCGCATGAACGGTTGAAATTCTAGACCCCATTTACTAAATTTTAGATATTTGATAGTTAATAACATTTACAAAATATGATAGCTAACATCACAAAAAGTCTTGTAGCTTTAAAACACATTGACAAGTGGAATTTCAACAACATAAGAAGGATTTTAAAAAGTTAACTAATAAAAATAATTTTTAAAAACACAATAATAATACATCGAGCAAATGTAGTCACTAATTAAGAGATTTAAAAAGGGAAAAACGGAATGTTTATAGGGAATGGCTTAATTAACTATAATTTAATTCAAAGATGATACAATTTCAAATCTAACTGTTGAAAACATGAAAAAACCATTGGGTATTGCTACGACTCGGCGAAACGTGCACCCGCGTCAACTTCCCGAGAACTACTAAGTAGCTATACAGTACTGGACTACGTGACTGACTGAGAGTATACTTTTGATGATATTTGTAATTTATCCCGATTTCCGATAAAATGCATTTTTGTGCCTTATAAGTACTTATTATTTTAATACCAAATTATTTCAGTTGATACGTAAATGTGTAAGGAAGAATACTAAAAATCTAAAACCTAATATTTATTATATTTTTGAAGATATTATAGTTATTAGACGCAATGTGTACTAGCTACACATCACCGGGAGGGAGGGTTAAGAATAGGTGACTAAAAAATCCAAGTAACTGACAAAGGCACTTTTTTATTGAGATATAATATATAGATAACACTCCATACAAATCCGAGCTAAAAAGTCATCCCCAGAGGACAGGGATTGACCAGCGGAGATAGCAAATATCGTCACGTCATGTATTTCTTCTTCTTCTTCAGTCCTTATTCTCTCCACTGCTGGATAAAGGCCTCTTCCAAATGTCTCTATTTCTTCCTATCTATCACCCGCTTTCACCATCCATGTTTTAAGGGCAATATAAATATACATTAATATTTATTTTTTTGTTTTTTTACAATATACATAAGAGGTAAAACAGAGGATACAAAAAAACCCACAAAGGCATTGGCCTGTTCGTGGGTATACAAGAAATGTTTATAAATTTTTGCTCCCATAATAAATAGGCAGGTATAATATTTTTTATTATTAAGAAAGAGAAAATAAAATATTCTGTGAAAGATTAAAGGGTACCTCTTTATTTTATAGTAATTAAAAAGAAATAGAAAATAAAAAAATATAAAAAACATTAAAATATTCCTTATTATTAAAGGACAACAAAATATATCATAGAAAAAAAGAATTCATATCTTTAGTTTGAATCTAGGATAGTGCGTGTATTTTAAAAAAAGGAAAATTTCGGAAGTTTGGGATCAATGAAATATTAGCAGTAAAAAAAATATTTAGGCCTATAAAAATATGCATGTCTCTGTGCTAGCCTCGTTTTACAATGTGGTATTTCTAATACACGATTCCTTCTTTGACTTGATCTATTTGAATAACATGTAAATACATTTTTCTCTTAAATACATATTTAAATAGAGGCGATGCCATGACCCATCTTTTCTGTGGCCTTCCAAACACTTCTTTTGTTTGCCCGTGGTCTCCAGTTTATTATTCTGGGTGTCCGCCTGCCATCATTTTGCCTCGCCAAGTATCCTGCCCACTTCCATTTCGATTTCGCTGCACGATCCATGATATTCGCGACTCCGGTTCGGCGCCCTATTTTCTTCATTTCTTTCTCAGTCTCTTAGACTTACTACGAGCATCTGTCTTTCCATGGATCGTTGCGTGCATTTTCATTTCATTCAGTAAAGAAATGTTATTACCATTGTTATTCTTCACATGGATAAACTATATATATAAAGAAAGAACATATGTTACATATAAAAGAATGTACCAAAGAAAGTTTAATCATTTACAGGCAATAATAACTTTTACTTCAGTAACAATACAGAATCACAAACAAGCCACTTATAATTTGATCTTGCGAGCATTTTTTTTCTATTTTCTGCTTTTTTGGACAGACTCTAAACCACTCTTTAACTTGGTAAAAGTAAATCTGTATGAAGAAAAGCCTCTATTTTCTCAATAAAAGAAATCAAATTTCTACTAGATATTTCTCATTTCTTTATAAAAAGATACAATTACAATGTATATGTACCATTGTACTTAGTACAAGATCCACATTATTATATTATTTAACAAATATAACAAAGCGATTTTAAACAAAGTGAAATAAAAATAATATTTTCACTAAATATTTGCTAGTTAGAAATACAGCGCTTATCGACTGAGTCGTAGAATTCATATGCTATTATTGGTAAAATATGTTCAGAAATTAAAAATAGAATCGGACTCTCGAAAGCCACTATTATAAATAATTTAAATTGAAATACGATTTACGTAGATACGAATAATTGGCTTTTAGTTCCTAGTTAAAATGTACAATGTGTTAAATGCAGTAAAGAAGGATGCATATGATTGACTATTAAATAAAATATAAAAATGATAACATTTGCTTTCCTACAGCCCTGCGTTATGTTCTAGTGTTACCATACGTTCAATAATATTGTCCACGCGCCAACTTTTATTTTTATAATTCCTTTTCTGTTTGTAATTGATATCTGCATCTGTGGTGATTGCTATCTTCCATCTTGTTACTCTTTACCGAGCTTTACCATACTACACTCGTATACGTACGCACTTCTCCACGTTTACCCCTCCGAGGATATCAGTTTACATTTTAATTTGTAACTTTCATTGCTTACTTACTCATCTATGTGCAGTACGTATCTACTTAAACCTTAGAGTAATAACACGCCTATGACTAATAGAGCCACCCATACGGACAAAAAACATTTTTTAATGAAAAAAAATATTCACAAATTTCATAAAAAGTACATGTTTTTGTAAAATTCTAAACATATCTACTTTTACACATCCTAGCAGAGGCGGTTCCTTAGTATGTGCATAAGTGCAGTGCAATGGCAAGTAAAAATATGTGTAAATAAATTAGTAATTTTTATTGAGAGTAAAAATATGTTGAATGTACAATAAAACCGGGATTTGTGTCGATATTATACTCGTAAACATCATAATATTCATAACTAGCGCCAAAAGATCTAGCGAGATCGACTCTAGCGGACGATTTTCTCATCTTGTCTGCACATGCGTAATCGGTCCCCGTGCA